>NC_134692.1:140576645-140729145 GCF_050947455.1 Rhinoderma darwinii | reverse complement strand
ACTTTTTTCTATTTTAAATGCATTGGAGCAATCGAAAACTGGCTCGAAAAATATTCATACCCTTTAAGTAAACCAATTAAATACATAATCACTTGGGAATTTTGGCTGGATCCAAACTCTAAGAAAGTTGACATATGGGCGATACATGGTGACCAGATAAAACAATTATTTTTTTTATTAACCCCTTAATGACCGCCGATACGTCTTTTTACGGCGGTCATTAGTGGGCTTTATTCTAGAGCGCCGCTATTCTACGTCGCTGCTGTAGAATAAAGTAAACAGAGCAGGGAGCTGTGAAATCTCCCTGCTCTCAGCTGCCAGAGGTAGCTGGGGGCGTCCCTGCTCTGCCGGGTGAGATCGATATTAGTATCGATCTCACCCGTTTAACCCTTCAAATGCGGTGCGCAATAGCGAGCACCGCATCTGAGTGGTTTTGGAGAGAGGGAGGGAGCTCCCTCTCATCTCACTGACACCCGGCGATAAAATCGCCGAGTGTCTGTGTCTTCTATGGCAGCCGGGGGTCTAATAAAGACCCCCAGGTCTGCCTGCAGCGAATGCCTGCTAGATCTTGCCGCAGGCATGACCTAGCAGATGCCTGTCCGTTTTAAACGGACAGGCAGTAATACACTGCAATACAAAAGTATTGCAGTGTATTATAATAGCGATCGGAGGATAGTGAAGTCCCCTAGTGGGACTAGTAAAAAAGTAAAAAAGTTTATTAAAGTTAATAAAAAAAAAAAAAAGTGAAACAAAAAAAATGAGAAACCCAGCTTTTCCCCTTACAAAATGCTTTACTATTAAAAAAAAACTACAATAAAGCAAAAAAGTTACACATATTTGGTATCGCCGCGTCCGTAACGACCCCGACTATAAAGCTGTTACATTATTTAACCCGCACTGTGAACGCCGTAAAAAATAAAATAAAAAACAATGGAAAAATTGCTGTTTTCTGTTAAATGTATAGTAACAGGAAAGGGAAAGAGGAAAGTAGTGTGATCAAATAATATTGAAAATAATAAATTCTTTATTAGTAAATAGTTAAAATAACAATGTTAGCTGAAAATTTGTAGTGCCAATGACCCCTCACTTGACACTATCGACAAATAAATGTCTTAATTATTCTTACTCCGTTGGGGAAATATGCGAGTAATGGGACAAGTAGCCTAAATCTTAGATGTATATTGATATATTGATTAGCCCACAGTTGTATATGCTGAAGCAAAGTGTTGTGGAAATTACACTGCTAGAGCATTAACTTGAGTTGGTTGTAGTGGTACACAATTCTCTATAATGCTGTGCTGAAGGTTCCATCATCGGGCTGTAATGTTAGCCCAGCGATGGAGGAACCTAGTAAAGTGACAGTCACTGCGTGTCTGTCAAGTTGCACACAGACCAGATCAGCATACAATGTACAATGCTGAGCACGGTCAAATGAGAGAGAGTACACGGCAAAAAGCCGGGATAAGCTGTCTGGGTGCTTGTTAGCACGTCCAGTGCAGCTAAACACGGTCCCTGTTTGTGGGCTAATGCAGCTCACTGAGCACAGAATGTGTGTGCAGCCTAGATGGAGAGACTGCTAAATCAGCAGTCTCTACGTAGCGGCTCAATGGTCACACGGCTCAAAAACAAAAGTGCCGTTTGTGAATAAAGAACCAGTGTAATCTACAGAGTAGAGCCGAGATCAGCTGTCTGGGTGCTGTCGGCACGTCCAGTACAGCGTAGCACGGACTCTCACTGTAGGTTGCTACGGCTCACTGGGCACACACTGTGTGCTGCATCGAGGAGAGACTTTCAGGATGACAGTCTCTGCATTCCTGTGGAGCTTCTAGTTGATCACTACGGCATACAGGGAGTAGTGCCGTTCGTGATCAGAAAGGGAGTTTACAGTGTTGAGCCCGGATCAGCTGTCTGGGTGCTAACAGCACATCCAGTACAGCTCAGCACGGTCCCCCACTGCAGGCTGCTGCGGTTCCCTAGGCACACACTGTGTGTACAGTGTCAACAAGAGACTGTTGAAATGACAGTCTCTGCGGTCTTTGAAGCTGCTCGTTGATCATTACGGCACACAATAGACAGTGCCGTTCGTGACCAACGACCAGGGAGTTGAAGCCTGTATGCCGGGATCAGCTGTCTGGGTGCTAATCAGCACGTCCTGAGCAGCCCGGTCCCTTCGTTTGAGCTGCTATAATTGACTGAGCGCACGTTCTATGTGCAGCTTCAGTGATAGGGGCATAGAGGAGTCCCTGTCTCTTAGCAGATATTCTGCCACAGTTGTTAGTTGGAGACTAGTGTCTCAAATAACGGAGTTAGTGTTAGAGCATGAAACATTGTTGATAATAAAACACCCGACGCGCGTTTCGCCGGAACTTCCGGCTTCTTCCAGGGGTGGTGGCCGCCGGACTCACGGCCCAGATATACTAAAAATTCCTGATTGACAGGAATAGAGACCAATCAAGACAATTGTAGATTGGAAACAGTGTGACAGTGCAACGTGATACTTCCTGTTAGTTCTAGGAGTGTATCAATGTTAAAGTAACATTGCCTGATCTAAGAATCAGTCAATTCACGACGGAAAGTACAAGGATTATGCTTTGTGCTCACAAAACAATTACACATATGAAATTGTCATTGCAGAAACAAACATGCAGCAATTATTTTGGAAAGGGAAGGTGATAAAAGTTATTATTAACAAAAATATCAGTATTAATCTGTTTGTCCAGTAGTTTTGATTTTGATGTACAGCCTGAGACAACAGCTGTAGATCAAGTATATGCATCATTCAATTAATGATTACAGTTGTGATAAAACCAAATGAATCTTACACCATGTTAGGTGAGAAGAGAAGGAAGGTTGATAGGTTGTAAAAATAATATGTTTAATGCTGTTAAGCATAATTGCATCTAATGTGGACAGACTCATAAGTCCATGATACTAGGATGGTACAAATTGATTACTGTGTATATCGGAAGCAGATAGTCACATAAGTGTAATGGCGGAAATAATTATCAATCCCGTCATACCTATACAGTAAAGAGATGTTCTGTTATAATTCCTGGTCACTATCGCTCAGAGATCAAAGAAAACAACCAAAATTAAAATTATCGTTTAGGCCAAACGGTTTAACGGAGTTCATACGGAATATCCACTCGCTTTCTCTTCTCAAAAGAGCCTCATCGAGGTTGCCTCCTCTGATACCCATATTAATTTTAGAAATGGCCCAACCTTTTAGAGTCCGCCATTCCAGATTGTGTCTCTCTTTGAAATGTCTTGCAATTGGGGTAGGTGTGAATATTTTCTTTTGGAGTTTACATTCCTTCTCAGTTCTATCATAGTTTATGATCGTCCTGATATGTTCTCCAATGCGGATTTTTAGTGCTCTTATCGTTTTGCCCACGTATTTCAAGCCGCAGGGACACTCCAAACAGTACACTACTCCCTCGGAATTACAGTTCATATATTCTCTGATCTTATACTGTACCCCAAATCCATCCATGAATTGCTTGGTTGGAGTCAGGATTCTGCATGCCTTACATAGTTTACATGGGAAAAACCCATTGTTCTGGACTTTCTTAGAAATATCGCCTCGTGTAAAATGACTTGCGACCAAGAGATTTGATATGCTGGTTCCCTTACGATACCCCGATAGGGCTCTCTCTCCCAGAACCACATTTAAATTAGGGTCAGATTTGAGGACATGCCAGTGTTTGTTAATGATCTGCATCATACTGTCCCAGTCTGCATTGTAGTTAGTAATAAACCTGGGCTGTATAGGGCATTCAGTTATTTGATTTTCTTTCTCGGCTTGTGTTTTTTTAGGAGTAAGAAGTTCTTCACGGTTCGTTCTTAAGGCTATGTTGTAGGCCTTTTTGATATTGCGGTTAGAATAGTGTCTTGCCTGTAATCTAGCCTTCAGTTCCACTGCTCGTTTTTTGAAAATAGAAAAGGTTGAGCAATTACGCCTCAATCTTAAGAATTCACCCTTCGGAATTGCCCTAATCGTGTTTTTGGAGTGTGCACTTTCAGCAGCTAATAAGCTATTAGTCGCGGTTACTTTTCTATAAAGATCAGTATGGAGGTTCCTCTCTAGATCTGTATGAATGAGAATATCCAAAAAGGGAATCGACTGTTGGTTGTGTACAAGGGTCAATTTAAGGTTAAAGTCATTGTTGTTTAATTCCATGATGAAGTGCTCCAGATCTGTGACTGTGCCCCCCCAGATGACAAATATGTCATCAATATAGCGCCTCCAAAGGCAAACATTATCTGTCAAAATTTTCATCTCATCAGAAAATACTATTTCCTCTTCCCACCAGCCAAGGTAAATGTTAGCAAACGTAGGAGCTACAGCTGCTCCCATCGCTGTGCCCCTAATCTGTAGGTAAAATCGTCCGTCAAAAATAAAATAATTACGTGTAAGAATGAATCTCAGTGCTCTGAGAATGAAGTCTTTCCTTATAGGGTTCAGATTTTGATTCCTAGACAGAAAATAGTCTACCGCAGAGCAGCCCCTGGAGTGATCAATGCTGGTATATAGACTTTCCACATCACAGGTTGCCAAAATTTCGTCTTGATTGAGATTTATTCCATCTAACTCTTTGAGTATTTGCATAGTGTCTCTGGTGTGGGAAGATAATCCCAACACAATGTCACGGAGTTCATTGTCAAGCCACTTGTTACACTTCTCCGTGAGATTTCCCACACCAGAGACAATAGGCCTACCTGGGGGGTTATCGAGATTTTTATGGACCTTAGGGAGCATATAGAAGGTGGAAACCCTAGGGTCCTTAACAGATAGAAATTGTTTTTCATTAACAGTAATTGCTCCCAATGTGAGACCTTCTGAGATAATAACAGTGTATTCGCCTAAAAACTGAACTGTTGGATCCCCCCATAGTGATTTATAGCATTGTTTATCTGATAGCTGCCTCTTGGCCTCACGTATGTACTGATCTTTTGGCCAGATAACTATATTCCCCCCCTTGTCCGATTGTTTAAAGACAATGTCTTTCCATGACCGAAGTTCACGAATTGCCTGACGTTCCATAATGGTGGTGTTATCCTTGATTCTATGAAGCGGTAGAGAAATTATATCTTGACTCACCAAGTCTAGAAAGACTTTGACTGCAGGACACGTGTCCATAGATGGCATAGTGGTCGATTTCGCTTTCAGATGTTTTCTACTCTGGGGTTGTACTATGTGTACATCTCTGCTGGTAGTGTTGTCTAATAGTAGTTCTTCTAGATCTCTCAGGGTCGCTGCTTCTTGTTCTATGAGGTCTAATGAATCTGGAGAGTGGATTCCCGGATCTTCTGCCGATCCACTCGGGTAAGTATCTCGTTGCGAGAAGATCTTTTTATATATCAGTTTCCTGCCAAAAAGATGCAGATCTTTAATCACTGTAAATTTGTCAAGTCGTGTAGTGAGACAAAAATTAAGGCCCTTCTTCAGGACTTGTAATTGTGTGCCAGTAAGGGAGTGCTGCGAGAGATTAATCACTCTCATAGAATCTCCCACTGACTCAGTCACATGAGAGGTCATCTCCTCTGTTGATCTTTTTTCTTTCCTTTCCCTCTCTGAGAGCCTCTGAAGCCCCATCTCCTTCTGTCCCGTAAAAAAGGGACTTCCGGGACTGCATTATAATTGCTCCTTATGGCTGAATGTCTTCTCGGGGAGTTAGCCTGGCCTCTATCTTGGTCAGAATTCCTGATCTCGGTATCAGACCCAGAGGCCTCAGTGAGGTCAGTATCAGTGTCTGAGAAATCATGTGATCTAGTGATTTTGGCCTGTGAATGTGCGTGTTTTGTATTTAGGCGATTGGATTTCATCTTGCCCCAGTTGTATACTTCGCCCTTTGTGTAGTCTAGTTTGTCTCTTATGTATTTCTTTTTCTTCCTACTTTTAACCTTGGATTCCACTAAATCTATATGATCCAGGGTTTTGGAAAAGGCCTCTTCAAAGCCATATGATGTCTCTTGGGCTGCGAGTTTAGGGGTCAAAACTTCCAATTCCAAATATTCGTATCGATCTCACCCGTTTAACCCTTCAAATGCGGTGCGCAATAGCGAGCACCGCATCTGAGTGGTTTTGGAGAGAGGGAGGGAGCTCCCTCTCATCTCACTGACACCCGGCGATAAAATCGCCGAGTGTCTGTGTCTTCTATGGCAGCCGGGGGTCTAATAAAGACCCCCAGGTCTGCCTGCAGCGAATGCCTGCTAGATCATGCCGCAGGCATGACCTAGCAGATGCCTGTCCGTTTTAAACGAACAGGCAGTAATACACTGCAATACAAAAGTATTGCAGTGTATTATAATAGCGATCGGAGGATAGTGAAGTCCCCTAGTGGGACTAGTAAAAAAGTAAAAAAGTTTATTAAAGTTAATAAAAAAAAAAAAAGTGAAACAAAAAAAATGAGAAACCCAGCTTTTCCCCTTACAAAATGCTTTACTATTAAAAAAAAACTACAATAAAGCAAAAAAGTTACACATATTTGGTATCGCCGCGTCCGTAACGACCCCGACTATAAAGCTGTTACATTATTTAACCCGCACTGTGAACGCCGTAAAAAATAAAATAAAAAACAATGGAAAAATTGCTGTTTTCTGTTAATCCTGACTTAAAAAAAACGTGATAAAAAGTGATCAAAAAGTCTCATCTACTCTCAAATGGTACCAATAAAAACTACAAGTCGTCCCGCAAAAAACAAGACCTTATACAGCTATGGCGACGCAAAAATAAAACAGTTACAGCTCTTCGAATGTGACAATGGAAAAATGTAAAAAATGGCTTGGACATTAGGGCCCAGAATGCAAGCAGGGGGAAGGGGTTAAATATACAACTAATTTTTTTTGTTTTTATTTACAGATGTGTCCCCAAAAATAGATGACCTTACAAGGCCCTTATCTCAAAGCAACAATTTAATGAAAGGTGATAACATTTCTTGTATATTGTTCTATTCGGGGGGTACATGGAGCTTTAGGGGCCACATAGAAAAAAAACAACTAAATACAATGTGGCCCTGTCTGATCCTGATGAAGATTCATATCCCAAAGCTATAGGGCCCAGTTATTGTTCCCTTACTTAACCCCTTCCTATCTTTTGTGGGATAAATTGGGGAGGGGGGGGGGGGTAACATTGCTGTGATTGTGTCCAGGGCTGGTTCATTCAGCCAATAGAAAGGCATTTAAGATCCGGCCCCCTCTTCTTAGTCCCATAGCTGTTGCATCTACTGCCTCTATGGGATGTATGCTCTTGTTTCCATCCTCGCCCACGCCCAGGAAGCAATGACCTGAAACCTTCATTTACTTGGCCCTCCTCCTACAGGCTGACATTAAACCATGAGCATAATATCCTACCGTTTTCTGTACACAGGTCTCATGCAGACCTATGCGTATCCATGGTTAGTCAGGCGTGTGTTACTCTATTTCCTCTGCCCCCTCTTATATTGTCTAAGTTATCAACAAGAGTGGGCAGGGGCAGTAACACCTGGCGCATGATCAGACTGCGGATTATTTGTATGTAACCATGGTACACATAGGTCAGCATAGGAGCTGTATACACAAATCGGTAGGAGACTTTTAATCCAGACTATGCTGACCATGTAACCTCGTACTATAATATACCAGACAGCCCCTTTAAATGGAATGTTCCTGAAGGTGGAGTTCTTCTTTTTATTCAGCTTTTGAATTCTGTTTTGTTTTTTTTATGTTCACAGCGGAATTTCTGGAACAAGATTCGGAATAATAATCCGCACAATGCTGTTGGAGATGGGGAAAGTATTTAACATTCCCTGCAAGAATGGAGGGGGGGGGGGCATAGCAGAGATTAAAATTTAGGCCCTTTTCAGGAGCTTCTTGACACTGAGCACACATCAACCAAAACAGGACTGGAGGTTTTGGTCCCCCGTTTCATTTTCATGACGTGAGTATTTTCCACTTCCTTATTTGCTAACCTTCCATCACCTCTAGAGACTCCATCCCTGAGCACGTCTCCGCATTTATTAAAAGGGGCACGAGACCAACCTGGTTTTGGCTCCTTTTCCCAGTTGGCCCCCATAGAAGCTACATGGGCTACCTCTATGTACGTTTACCCGTAGGTTTCTATCCGGCTGGCCGGCCTTAAATTGGATGGTGCCCTGCGCAATACCTTCGTGCCTGTAAAGGGAAGTGTCTATATATATATATATATATATATATATATATATATATATATATATATATACATACATACTAGCCGTGGGGCGAGCGCCACTTGCCCCCCATTTACGAGCAGATAGCCCTGTGTCTGTACGCTCAGTGGAGCAGCTTTCCTCCCTCACCACTCCACCGACAACGAGCAGCTCACCTGTACCTGCCCTCCGGACCTCTTCTCTCCGGCTCCTGCTCCACCAACGCTAAGTATCATAGTACAACTACACTTTAATCCTCTCTCTCTCCCTGTCTGTCCCTGTGTCAACCCTTGCTATCCCGGTGTCCCCTGTCGTATCCCTGGTTAACCCTTGAACCCTCACGTTACCTGATACATATTTAACTCTTCCCATTGTAAACCCTTTGTACAGGGACAGTTATATTTAGGAGGGAATGGGACAGAAATAGTGAGCGTGTGAGAATTACAAGTAACTTGTGTATGTATTGTAACGCCACCAGGGGCTCATGGGCCCAGGTGCAAGAATTCAGCTTGGGGCCCTCCCCAACACCACCACCATCATCAGACCCCTGCGCACGCCTATGCCCAGACGCCTTGCCCAACAGCCCCCATAGTATAATGCCCCCGCACAGTATAATACTCCCACAGCTGCCCCACACAGAATAATGCCCCCAATAACAGCCCCATACCGTATAATGCTCCCCATATCAGCCCCCACATCAGCCCCCATACAGTAAAATGCCCCCTATATCAGCTCGCCATACAGTATGCCTCCCATATCTGCCCCCCATACAGTATAATGCCCCCACATGTACATAATAGGCAAATAGCATAATTTCTTACCTATCCCCGGTCCCACGTCGGGTGGAGGATCCTTCGCCTCCTCCGGTGTGTGCTATGAGTGACTCCGTGCAGACAGGCGCGATGATGTCGCTACATCCCGCCAGCCTGCGTCGAGCCGCTCAGGGCACAGTGATTGCTGGATCAAGGAGATGTCGGCTCCTTGCTCCAGCATTGAATGTAACCGGGACCTCGTGAGTGACTCGCGACCCCCCCCCCCCCGGAGGTCTTCACACGAACCCCCAGGGGGACGTGACCCACAGTGTGTAATGTGTTGTGTTGTATTGTGCAGTTTGCGGTGGAGAGAGGAGGGGGGCTGTAATTTAATGGGCTCCACCTCAAACCGCACAACACAATACATTACAAGACAACACAACACATTACAATACAGGCTCTGCAGCTCACCTGGAGTCCTCTGCACCGGCTCTTCCACTGTACTGGCTGGAAGACGTGTCACGTGACCACATGGTACACTAAGTGTACCATGTGACCGTAACCAGGAAGTGCTGGCTTCACAGCACAGACCATTTATTTAACAAGCCTGCTATATGGCAACTGCGACCCCCCCCCCCCTATAGCTACGCCACTGAACGCCGTGTGTGTAAATAAATGGGTGTAAATAAATGGGTGGTGATATAGATTAGGATTGTGATCTCTTGTTTATACTGTGTAGTGTCAGTGTATTCAATACATATTAAGTTGTGTATTGGGATACACTGATATTATACTGTGATTACTGTTGCAATAATAAATATTACCTTTTATTTACTTACAATCGTTTTTCCTTGCTGAGTAGCAAAGCAATTCGATTGACATTCGTAAAAGAAAAAGGTAGGGGAACTAGGCATAACCCTAGTGACCCTGATTTATAAAGGAGGTAGTAATAGTGGGTGACACGAGTAGGTGACTCCCGCTATTACCCCACCCCCTTTTACATTGGCGAGCCAGCCCAAACTGTTCAATTTATGTCTGTGTTTTGTACAATAAAATTGTGTTAAAACGTGAACTAACATAGGTGGAAAGGCGTGGACAGGTAACGTACGTACACGGTGAAGTGTTGGGTTATACTGTGCGCCTAGACCTTTTGAAGTTCAGACGAGTAACGCAATTTTATTTAAGGCTTAATTCAGGATATAATTGGAAGCAGCGAACCGAATTTTTTATTATTATGTTTTTCTAAATGATTAACTTCTTTTATTTTGCTTTGTGGCGTGCTGCGCTACGGCGACGAATCGTCGAGCGGGCAACACATACAGGAGATTTTGCAGAGGTATCAACGTCGGTGTCCTTCCGGTGAAGTCCAGCTGATCGGGAAAAGGCGTTCCGGAAGAAAAGGACCTTTTTCAAAACAGCGGGAGACGAGGAGGGCAACGCAGACGGAGATGACTTCTGGAACTGTGAGTATTTCTCCGCACTTAACCCCTTCCCGCTTTTGGGCGTGACTGTACGTCCAGATACAAAGTGCTTCCCCTCACACGGGCATACAGACACGCCCTGTAGATAAAGCGAGAACAGGAGCTGCGCGCTTTATCTTCAGCGGCTGTTATACACAGCTGACATCCCACTGCGATGGCTGTTACCGCCGATCGCAGCCATTTAACCCCTTCAATGTGGCTGTCAATGAAGTGGTTGACAGAGGGAGGGAGCTCCCTCTGTACCCCCCCGCGATGGATTGCGGGTGGCGATGGTTGCTATGGCAACAAGAAGCCGTTGCTAGGCTTCCTGGTTTCCCAGGTACGGAAGCCTATTAGGTCCTGCCCGAGGCAGGACCTAATACGCTATCTGTCAGATGATGAATGACCGTTACGATGCACTACACTACATAAGTACATACATAAGTAGTGCAGTGTATTGTACCGGGGATCAGAAGACCAGATCTTCAAGTCCCCTAGTAAGTGTCAAAAAAAAAAGTGAAAAAAATGTCAAAGAAATCTAAATAAATAAAAGTTTTAACTAATAAAAACAATAATCGCCCTGTGTCCCTGATCAACTCCTTTATTATTAGAAAAAAACCTATTCATAATAGATATCGCCGCGTTCGGAACGGCCTGATCTATAAAAATGTCACTTTATTTTTACCGCACGGTGAACACCGTAAATTTATTTTAATAAAAAACAATGACCGCATTTTATTTTTTGGTCATCTTATTTAAAAAAAAAAAAAAATGTAATAAGTGATCAAAAAGTTGCAAGTAACGCAGAATGTTACCAATAGGAACTACAGTTCGTCACGCTTAAAGCAAGCCGTCCCGCAGCGATATCAACTAAAAAGTTATGGCTGTCAGAAAATGGCGACACTAAAACATGATTTTTTTTTCTATTGTGGGAACGCAGTGAAACGTAAAAAAACGATATAAATTTGGTGTCGCTGTAATCGTATCGCCCCGCAGAATAAAGTTAACATGTTGTTTATACTGCACGGTGAACACTGTAAAAAAACAAACAAAAAAAAAAACGTGCTGGAATGGCTGTTTTTTGGTTTCCTCATCTCCCAAAAAATGGAATAAATAGTGATAGAAAAATCGCATGTCCCCCAAAATGGAACCAATAAAAATTACAGCTCGTTCCACAATAAACGCCCCCTCACCGGAAAAATAACACGTTATGACTCTCAAAACGCTACTTATTGGAAACTAATGTAATTTTTCATTTTCACTGCCCAATTCTAATGAAACCTATGAAATACCTGTGTGGTTAAGATAATCACTACACCCCTAGATGAATTCCTCTAGGGGTGTAGTTTCCCAAATGGCGTCACTTTTGGGGGGGTTTCCTTTGTTTTTGCACCACAAGACCTTTTCTAACCTCAAAAATAATTAAAGAAAAGGAAGGCCGAAAAATCCTCTAGGTGCTCCTTTGCCTCTGAGGCCGCTGCTTCAGGCCAGTAGCGCACTTGGGCCACATGTGGGATATCGACCAAATTATTTCACTAACATAAAGTACAATGTGTCACAGGAAAACAATCTCAGAATGGCTTGGATAGGTAAAAGCATTCCGGAGTTATTACCACATAAAGTGATACATGTCCGATTTTAAAAAATGAGGCTGTGTCCGGTCCAAAAGTGGCTGCGTCCTTAAGGGGTTAAACACCTCCATAAAAACCGTACATTCAATCCAGTACCCCCCCCCCCCCCCCCCCCCACTACATACAGATAGTAGAGGCCTGAAAACTCAGAAATGTAGAGTGCTTCCCCAAATTTTCACTGCCAGAGTTGTCAGCAATGTGAAGCTGGTTTGTGCTTTGCAGACACAACTGGCAGAGAATGCTGAATGTAACATTGTTAGAGCAGCCGATTTTCATGCTGGAATTGCAGGTGATAATTTTGAGGAATCGCGGTGATGATATTGCTGCAGAGCTGACCGAGTCTTGACCTGTGATCAATACGTTTAAGGATAAGGCGGCATCTACAGATGCCATCATTGCCAAGTTAAATGAAGAGCTTGCTGCTGGGTCACAATTGGTAACCAGTATGCAAAATATCATAAAGGATTTTTCAAGAATGTTACCGGCTTTGTCTTTTTCACAAGTCGAGGCCGGATTCTGCTGTAAGTCTGCCCTCTACAGGTCAAAAAGGGTGGAGTAGAAAGAGTGATGGATCAGATGTCCCAAATCGTGATCCCATCCAGAAATCCGACGGTAACACTGTTACGCAAATGTAAGCGTACGATAATCAGAAGTGAGTCCATAGCCATGCAGAACTTTAACAGATCATGTGTGACTGGCCCGAGTCCAGCAGAGCACGTACTGTAAATGTTTTGCATGTGCCGGCTCAGGCCGTATTGCAAAGTACTGCGAGTTTTTGGGTACTAAGAAATGTGGTCCTGTTAAATGCTTTAAATGTGGTCGGATGGGACATATTGCGAGGAAGTGCCAAGGCATAAGCAACCCTGGAAAGCCCAGCGAAATGGCCACGTAACAAACAGTGGGTTTAGATAAAATGGCTGCATAAGAGTCTCCTTACAGCCTTCTGTTCTCCGCCACGTACTCAAGGGTCTAAATGACCAACCACAACTGGGGAGGAGGTTAGGCCATAAATCGCATGTTCAGTCAGGTGTTGCGTCGGAGGTCTGTTGCGTCGGAGGTCTGTTGCGTCGGAGGTCTGTTGCGTCGGAGGTCTGTTGCGTCGGAGGTCTGTTGCGTCGGTGCCCAGTTGTCCTTTTGTTGTCTTGTGTTTTCAGTTTGTGGTTCCTTCACAGATTCTATTGTGCTGTATCCCTGGTTATCTGTAATATGTATTTATACTTTATAGGTGTTGCCTGTATTTATAATGCATAATTAGAAAACCACTCCAGGAAAACAACTGGAGAATCAGCCATTGGATAGTGATGTATTTGCGCCCAATGTTTTAATTGCTCTCTATTAGGATAACGTTTCAGCTGTTATACTGTAAATTCAGGTAGCGGGGTGCAGGCAGGTAACATAAGATCCCGGTGTAGTGTTTTGTGTTATACTGTGCACCTAGACCTGGGGGGTTCAGACAGGTAACACAACTTCATCTGAGGCCTAATGCGAGTACAATTGAATAGAAGTATGGCTGATTCTTGTGTTCAACTGGAGTGTTGCTTTAGGAAAGTTTGGACAGGGGGAGGTAACCCTGGCATTACACCCATATCTTGATTTTAAGATAATGGGTTTGGTAAGACTGGGATATAGTTCCACAAACCTGAGATTTATGAAGGACCACAAAACATGGTGCTTCATCCACAGCTCCCCTCGGATATCCTGACCTACAGCGGTGCTGGGATACCGAGGGGTCCTGTGATATGAAGACTAATCCAATGCCCTCCAAGACATGGGTCAAGGATATTGGTGCTGGTATCAAATGCAGAATGTTTCATATACCATCCATGCAAATAACTGCACCGAAAGAGGCATACTCCTCCCAGGAGCATATTGCTCCTAAATATTCGGCATCGATGTGGCGGATCAGAAGGGGAGCTCGATACCCCTGTGAGACTCCAGACAATTCCTCTGGGGTTTGGCATCAAACTGAAAGATTTCCAACATCGAGCCACCATTGGAACATGACACAACGAAGATCACAGGAATTGTAAACAACCTTGAGACGGACTCGGAGGTGTCTTGGTGGGAGAGCTTGTTTGGATATAGTCCCAAGGCCACTGCCTTCTTTTATTGGCTCATCTACCGGGTGATCATCCTTCTCATTCTCATAGTAATCATGTACTTTGGACTGTTCGTCGTGTACAGACGAATGAAAGGACTGGTCGACGTCCAACGAGATCAAGCAGAAAGCCAATAATACATTCATAGACGGGGTCTATGATCTAGTCCTGCCTCCTGGAATTGTTTAGTGTGTCTACAAATATATACATATATATATATACACAAAGTGTAAATCTGAATCAATGGGTCGTACAAAAACTTTCAAGGTGTACATGTAGACATTCTAGGTGTTCTGTGTCCGTCACATAGGCATACTAATGCCCGTCCCACAGTGAATATGTACATACACCTATGGTTTGGTGGGAATATTTTTGTATGTTTGGTTATTTTACACTTTGTATGATTGGGAAGTGTTTAGGAGCCCTGAGGGACAGGTAAGGTACACACACCCTGGTAGGTATTTGCCACCTCAGCCTTGGAACTGGTACGGTCAATACGATGATGGATTGAATGTCAGAGGGTAAATGGAAGGCGATGCTCCACCCCACAATTAGATTCCTGGGTACCAAGACATCACCTTCTCCTCATCGATGTTGACCTGCCATGATAGATACTTGTATATCGGCCCACAAAGATTGTTTCGTCTTCAATCAAGATGCTGGAAAGATTTTGAAAAGTAACGGATTATGTACAAAGGTTGTCAAAAGGCGGGCTAAGCCATTAAAATTGGATCGGTCGCTGGAAAGACCTGCTGACGCCGCTAAGGCGGAAAAGATTCATAAAGAAAGATCAAGATCCAGGACTTTGAGGTTTTTTTTTCTATGGACTGAGGTTTCATTTACTTTTACGCTTCGTTTTATGGACTATGAGGTTTTGTTTCAACTTCGTTCTATGGACTATGAGGTTTAGCTTCTTTGGACGCGACTCCTGAGTCTGAGGACTGGCGGGAAGGTGTCGCTGAGATAAGTGATGTCGAGTACCGAAGTCTGAAAGTATATTACCTGCCATCTCAGACCATTACCAGTAACCAGGGAGGTTGGGGAGGGGGGGCGGTAAATACAACACCACAAACACTTCCCCAAAATTACATTGTCGAGTCCCCGACAACAGGAGGATTGTAAAGGGAGGTGTCCCCTAATATATATATATATGTGTGTGTATGTAATGTCTCATGAGCCAGGGCTGTAGAGACTGGTCATGAGCAACGGCTTCACAACAAGGCAGGACAATTAGTTAGTGTCCGGCTTTGTTTGGAAGCGATGGAGACAGGAGATACTTCTTTGATCTCCTGTCTCGATTTTACATTTCCCGCGTGCATGCTCTCGCAGGCATTTGCACGATTTTGCGCGGCACTCATGAGTCGGCCGGTGATATGTTCTCACCATGCCTACCCATGTTAGCCGGGGGGCGAGCGCCACTCGCCCCCGTTTACGAGCGTCCCGACACAGGGTTAAAATAGCCCTGTGTCGGTACACTCAGTAGCGCAGCCTACCCCCCCTCACCACTCCACTGATGAGGAGCAATTTGATCCTGCCTCCCACACCACCACCGTCAGCTCACCTGTCCTGTCTCCTGCCCTCTTCTCTCCGACTCCCCTGCTCCACCAACGCTAAGTATCGTAGTATAGCCACAGCTACACTTTAACCCTCTCTCTCCCTGTCTGTCCTGAAGTTAACCCTTGCTGCCCCTGGGCTCCCTGAGTTAACACTTGCTGACCTGCACATCCCTTGTCATATCCCTGGTTAACCCTTGAACCCTCACGTTACCTGATACATATTTAGCTTTTCCAGTTGTAAACCCTTAGTGTACAGGGACAGTTGTTTAGGGGGACAGAAATAGTGAGCGTGTGAGAATCACAACGTAACTTGTGTATGTATTGTAACGCCACGTATATATGTCTGTTTATGTAAATGGTGGTGGTATACACCACATTCCAAATTATTATGCAAATGTTATTTTCTGCTGATTTTCCTAAGTAGTCGATGCAATGACAGTCGGTATAATCTTCAGCATCAACCGTTGGAGTATAATGCGAATTTTATTGAACAAATCTAATGATAACAGATTTTATTTTAGACGTAAAAAACTCAAAATGCACTGTTTCAAATTATTATGCACAACAGAGATCAAAACATTTTAAAGGTTGTAAAGAGACTAAAATGGTCATTTGTTGAATTTGCAGCAGCAGGAGGTCATATTTACAGAAATCAAAAAAACCGTAACAGGCCAAGTTACATGGTAACATAGGACCCTTCTCTGATATCACCTTCACAATTCTTGCATCCATTGAATTTGTGAGTATTTGGACAGTTTCTGCTTGAATATCTTTGCAGGATGTCAGAATAGCCTCCCAGAGCTTCTGTTTCGATGTGAACTGCCTCCCTCCCTCAGATATTCTGCTTGAGGATGCTCCAAAAGTTCTCAATAGGGTTGAGGTCAGGGGAACATGGGGGCCACACCACGAGTTTCTCTCCTTTTATGCCCATAGCAGCCAATGACACACAGGTATTCTTTGCAGCATGAGATGGTGCATTGTCATGCATGAAGATAATTTTGCTACGGAAGGCACGGTTCTTCTTTTTGTACCACGGAAGAAAGTGGTCAGTCATAAACTCTACATACTTTGCAGAGGTCATTTTCACACTGTCAGGGACCCTAAAGGGGCCTACCAGCTCTCTCCCCATGATTCCAGCCCAAAACATGACTGCCACCTCCTTGCTGATGTCGCAGCCTTGTTGGGACATGGTGGCCATTCACCCACTACTCCATCCATCTGGACCATCCAGTGTTGCACGGCACTCATCAGTAAACAACACGGTTTGAAAATTAGTCTTCATGTATTTCTGAGCCCACCGCAACCGTTTCTGCTTGTGAGCATTGTTTAGGGGTGGCCGAATAAGCTTTATGCACACTTACAAACCTCTGGAGGATCCTACACCTTGAGGTTTGCGGGACTTCAAATACCTGTTTGCTGCTTTGCAATGGCATTTTAGCAGCTGCTCTCCTAATCCTATTAATTTGTCTGGCAGAAACCTTCCTCATTATGCCTTTATCTGAACGAACCCGTCTGTGCTCTGAATCAGCCACAAATCTTTTCACAGTCTGATGATCACGCTTAAGTTTTCTTGAAATATCCAATGTTTTCATACCTTGTCTAAGGTATTGCACTATTTCACGCTTTTCGGCAGCAGAGAGATCCTTTTTCTTTCCCATATTGCTGGAAACCTGTGGCTGCTTAATAATGTGGAACGTCCTTCTTAAGTAGTTTTCCTTTGATTGGGCACACCTGGCAAACTAATTATCACAGGTGTCTGAGATTGATTACAATGATCCAAAGAGCCCTAAGACACAGACACTATACCAGCCATGAGTTTCATTGAAAAACTAATAATTAAATGTTTATGACACTTAAATCCAATGTGCAGAATAATTTGGAACACGGTGTGGATTAGGATTGTGATCTCTTGTTTATACTGTGTAGCGTCAGTGTATTCAATACATATCAAGGCCAAGTTCACACGAGCGTGTGCGTTTTGCGCGTGCAATAGCTCCATGTGTCACCAGTATATGGTGCGTGGCTGTGTGATTTTCGCGCAGCCGCCATCATTATGACACGGTTTTTATGTTTGTAAACAGAAAAGCACGTGGTGCTTTTCTGTTTTCATTCATTTTTTTACTGCTGTTGCGTGAATCACGCGCGGCACCCGGAAGTGCTTCCGTGGGCCGAGCACAATTTGCACGCACCCATTGACTTCGATGGGTGCGTGTAGCGCGAAACACGGCAAAATATAGGACGTCATGAGTCACACGCTGCATGAAATTCACTGACCGTCTGAACGGCCCCATTCAGTAACACAGGTCCGTGCGACGCGCGTGGAAATCACGGACGTATTTTACGTTCGTGTGAATAAGCCCTTAGTTATGTGTATTGGGATACACTGATATGCTGTGATTATTTACTGTGTTTGGTGCGTGTTATATCTGAGTGTGATTACTTGTGCATTAATAAATATTACCTTTATTTACTTATCATTTTCCCTCACTGTGTGGCAAAGCAAGTAGACACGTTAATACAGGAGAAAGGTAGCGGAACTAGGCATAACCCTAGTGACCCTGATTATATAGGAGGTAGTAACTGTGGGTGACGCGAGTAGGTGATCCCCCGCTATTACCCAATTCCGTGTTACAATGCCCAAATATAAACATTACATACAGTGCCTGATTACCACCGCCATACAGTGCCCAAATAACATGGGTCGTAGATGCTCCGGGTGTCCAGGCCATCAGGGCCACATCCATTTCAGTAGTGGCAGGAGATGCAGGTCACATCCACGACTGGCCCTAGTATTGCAGAATTTGGGATAGCTGAGGGTTCGAGGAAGTCATAATGGTTGTTACCCAGATTTTCCTCCCCAAAAATATTTCAAATACATTTTTATTTAAAGGGATCCTGTCATCAACATCTTACCTGTTAAACTCACCTGACCCCTCAATGGCCGCAGCTGTCCAGAGTGCATTCCTGTTCTCTTCTTTCCTGAAGTCCTCCTCTGTCAGTAAATATCGTCGTTTAAACTCTTTCCGCCTTTTATGGTAATTATTTTTCCCTCTGGGATGCAGCTTCTTAACCCCGCCCACCGTTGCCACCTGTCTGGCCCTGACTGGCTAAGGAGCTGTCAATCAAAAAGAAGGAGGTGGAGTCCACTCTGATGCTGGAGGAATGAAAACCTGACTCTTTTCAGATGAAGATTTGACTCTTCTGCTCATTTGCATACGGTGTGGGACCACTGAAAAACGGAATACTAAAGCTACAGAGCTTACTTAGAACATATTTATAGCTTAGATGACAATGATTTATCACCCACTTTCACCAGGTATTGCTGGCTTTATAGCTAAAATGCTGGTGACAGGTTCCCTTTAAGCGACTGATACATTTTATTTTTTTACATTTTTGTAGTTGCTTTTTAGGTTTAGAATTCTATATTTTATTTTCTAATTTATAGATGCAGAATTTGTAAAATTTCCTTCCGAGCAGACCGGTTCACAGATGTTTGGAATATTAATAAACCAAAGAAACCTAATCAACCACATCAGGAACTGCCATCTCACTACTGACCCCTGCTGGTTGTCCCGGATTAGAAAAACATGGCTACTTTTGTCCAAAAACACTGACACGCCTTTCCATGGATTTTGTCTAATATTTCAGCTCCACTCCATTACATTTAACCAGGCTAAGCTGCAATACCACACACAACCTGTCAACAGATGTGGTGCTGTTTTTGGAAAAGCAGCCATGGTTTTCTAATCCTGGACAACCCCTTTAAGACATTCAGCTAGGGTTTGTACCTACCCCTCGAACCTCTTACCCCGTACCTGGCCACCCACCCCCTCTCTACCCCTTGTCAACTTGGTTCATCCCAGCTTGGGGGCTTTAACGGTGGTAATGTGATCCCCGCAGTGACTCTCCCCCTTTTTACCCCCTTGACCGGCTCACCACAGTTCCCTGGTGGCAAGAGATGTAATGTAGCTCAGCCTTCAAACCTCACGTAACATTTTCCATAATCGTTACACAGAATTAACTTGAATGTGAGTCACTCCCTGCTCGTTCAGCGCTTGTTCTGCTGTGTTCATTGTGGGAGATATAGTATACTCTAATGAAGGCAAAACTACATCTCCAACAATGCGAAACAACCAGGTACAATATATGTAGTCTGATGATAGATTCCAAGTAGTAGTCGGCAGAACTTTAAATGCAGCTTTGGATGTGACTGGAGTATACGGTAGATAGATATGAGATAGATAGATATGAGATATAGATAGATATGAGATAGATAGATATAAGAAATAGATAGATAGATAGATAGATAGATATAGAGAGATAGATAGATATGAGATAGATAGATATGAGATAGATAGATAGATAGATATGGGATAGATAGATAGATATGAGATATATAGATATTAGATAGATATGGGATAGATAGATAGATATGAGATAGATAGATAGATATTAGATAGATAGATAGATATGGGATAGATAGATAGATATGGGATAGATAGATATTAGATAGATAGATATGGGATAGATAGATAGGTAGATAGATATGAGATAGATAGGTAGATAGATATGAGATAGATAGATAGATAGATATGGGATAGATAGATAGATATGAGATAGATGATAGATAGATATGAGATAGATAGATAGATAGATATGGGATAGATAGATAGATAGATATGAGATAGATAGATAGATAGATATGAGATAGATGATAGATAGATATGAGATAGATAGATAGATATGGGATAGATAGATAGATAGATATGAGATAGATAGATATGAGATAGATAGATAGATAGATAGATAGATAGATAGATAGATAGATAGATAGATAGATAGATATGAGATAGATAGATAGATGAGAGATAGATAGATAGATACTGTATATAGAGATAGATAGATAGATATGAGATAGATAGATAGATATGAGATAGATAGATATGAGATAGATATTAGATAGATAGATAGATATAAGAGATACATAGATAATATAGTAAATAAACACAATATCTTTGCTGTAACTTTGGCCATGAATAGAATTACTTATATAAACTGACAATTGTGTTCAAACCGTCAAGAAGAAGAAAAGAAGCAGCAGCGTCCGGATGTTTATTAACCATCTGGTGATGAAATGTCCTAATAATGAACTTCCAGAAAATAAAAGCAATAATAAAATGTTAGAAAATAAAGTCCTCATCACATTGCGCCTGCGCGGGACTGCGGCCCCTCTATGATGTTGTATTCAGGCCGCGATGTACAGGGTCATAGTGCTTGGGGGTGCACGTGTTGGCAGTAGCCAATAGACGGTGTGAGTTGGGGCATGCGCAATATGGCGATTATGGCGCCGAAATTCTTCTTTCTTTTTTCACTGACATCACGTGGACAGATGGTCCTTATTTACCTAGATTGGTGAGTGCCAGCTTCTGTGTATCATACTGTGATTGTTAATTAATCTGTAATTAATATGTTTTCACTATTATATACACATACATGTCACTTAATACAGTTGTGATTATTTACATCTAAATGTCAGTGATTGACTCATATGTTTCTGCACTATACTTTTTGCTACACTTTTATAATATATCGTATTTTTTGATACATTGTATAACTACTACGATTCATTACACCTGTTAATTGGGCTGCGGCTCTGTCTATATATGTCAATGTGTGGTTTTCATTTATTGCTTGAAAATGCTTCCATGGAGGAAGTGAAACGTTGCTGTGTTGGGTGAATAAATTCACATTTTTTTGCTGAGTGCTGCTTCCAGTCTCTTTTTCTTGGATACATACATACTCTATATATAACATAGTATTCACCTGTTACATGTCACGAGCATTGCAGGTGGGGGGTGATACAGTGCAGTTTTGTGAGCCCCCCTCCAATAACCTTCACAATGGGCAGAGGTAATTCTTAGCAGAGAACTTCTTCTATGACTGTGAATGATGCCACTAACATGCTGGGAGTTGTAGTTTTGCAACAGTTGGAGAACCCCGTCTAACCCATGCCCAGAGGGCTCTTGTTTGTTACCTACCAATGTAATCCCTTTATTCTTGGATGTAATGGTGATCTCAGCTCATGGACCTTTCTCATTGCGATCTTCTGAGATGTCCCTATGACAAGGTCCAATATAAGTAAACGTGGAGCGCCCCTTTAAGTTTTCTTTCCCCAGTCCTATTCACTTACCTACTCCCACAAGGTTTAATTGCCATATAAAAGTTGAGCCTGAAACTTCTGTTCCTCTACGTAAGCGTTAGGTGGTCCTTACAAGACCACCCGGCCCTAAAATACAACCATGATTCCATGATAAATTCCAAGACCAAACATAATCTTTTTGGACCTACTGGATGGATAAGTAGACCCCATTGAGGTCTACACCTCAGGGTGGTAGCAGAGAACATTGAGTGGAGGCTCTTGGGTCTGGAAGAAAGTTTTGTGTGGTCCTTAACAAAGTCCTGTAAGATTCCGTCCATCACTAAGGAACAGACAGCAATGTGTGCGAGGGCCGTGCCAAGAAATGAAAGCACCATCTGCGATGGTAAGAGTTATGGGCGTAACGTGCTGTGTGACAGAGAAGGAGGGACGGGAAGTAGCGTGTTTTTACAGAAGGGAAGGGTCCATAAGCAGGCCGCAAAATATCGCGCCGCTTGAAGAAAACAATCGGAGAAGTCGAGGTATGCAAAAATCCGTAATATATGCATTTATACAGTGGGTCATTTACAAAAATGCTTCTAAAGGGTTAATTGGGCTCAAGCCGTAGCGCCGAAAATGTCATGTGTCCGAGAGAAAACGAAACCACGCGGGATTTATAGGGTTTATTATTAGACACTGGATGTCGGGCTTCCGTAAAACCGACCCGTGTCTTTTCAATGACATCACAAATATTGCTCTGCCTTCAAAGCCTCTACCTCATCACCGATTCATAGCCCAAAAACGTCAACGTATGCCCCCCCCCCCTCCCCAATAATATGGCAGATGTATCACATCAGTCCCCATCGAAAGGAAGTAATGAAGGTCTGACTGGTGGCCCCTTACCCCCCGGCTGTCTCATTTTCCTATCACAGACTGAAGGGTCACGGAAATTAAATTGTGGCCAGCATATTTTTGGACGAGAGATTACGTCTGGCATATTTTTTGGGATTACAGATTGTGGATGGTATATTTTTGGACCAAGCAAGGTCCATCTCCTCTGTCGGACCATTAAAGTCTCATCCACATGAATATATTTCATGTGCATATTAGGCCTCATGCACACGGCCGTGCCCGTAATCACAGCCCGCGATTGTGGGCACGGCCAGCTGCCGACGCTACATTTTCGTGCTGTGCTCCCATACAAAGTATGGGAGCACGGCCCGTAAAATCAGAAAGGTAGGACGTGCTCCATATTTCCCGGCACGGTTCTACGGCACAGACACCTTTCCGTAGCGATACGGAAGGGTGTCTGCGGCCAATAGAACTGGGCGGGTCCGTAACTGCGGAGTTCTTTTTTACGGTCGTGTGCATGGGGCCTAAGGCTTCGTTCACATCTGCGTCCGGCTTCCCTTCATGGGTTTTGTCAGGGGAACCCATGAACGAAAACCATAGCTTCCGTTTGCATTACCATTGGTTTAAATGGTAATGCATCCGTTGGAAATGGTTTTCCGTTTGTCTCCGTTCCGTAAGGTTTCCTTTTTTTTGGGCGGAAACAACAGCGCAGTTGACCCCCATGAATGGAAGCCTGATGCAGATGTGAACAAAGCAGTATCATAGCTAGTGCGGGAGGCAGAGGGGGCGATGGCTCCAGGCCCACCGAGATGGTGGGGCCAGGGCCAGTCCCCCAGTGGTGGCCTGTCCCGGTTTCAACTGTATCTGAGTCCTCAGGACACAGATACAGTTGAATCCAATGCTGGAGCAAGAAGCTCCTTGCTCCAGCAATCACTGTGTAATGCCAGCTCCAGATGTGAGCGGCGCAACGTAGACGACAGTGCGCCTGTCTGTGCAGAGCGGAGGAGCAGATGTATCTCCTCCACTCGTGGGAACGGGGATAGGTAGATATTTATTTTATTAGGCACTATGGGGCATTATAGTGTGTAGTGGCAACTAAAGGGGTATTATAGTAGGTATGGGGAGGCCGCAAGGGGGCATTATACTGTGTGGGAGGAACTATAGGGGCATTATACTGTATCAGAGCAGCTATAGGGAATTATACTGTGTGGAGAGCAGTTATGGGGGCGTTTTACTGTGTATGGGCATTTATAGGGGCATTATACTGTGTGTGGACAGCTATAGCAGGATTATACTCTGTGGGGGCACTAATAGGTCATTATACTATGTAGAGGCAGCTATGGGGACATTAATCTGTGTGGGGAGGCACTATAGGGGCAATATACTGTGTGTGGGCCACTAAGGGGTCATTATACCGTGTGAAGGTCACTGGGGGGTCATTATAATATGTGGGGGCACTAAGGGGTTATTATACTGTGTGGGGGGGAAACCATAAGGGCATTATCCCGTGTGGGAGCTACTATAGGGTCATTATCCTGTGTGGGGGCAGCTATAGGGGCATTATACTGTGTGGGAGCTGCTATAGGGGCATTATACTGTGTGGGAGCTGCTATAGGGGCATTATACTGTGTGGGGGCCACTAAGGCCTCATGCACACGACTGTAGATATGTGCACGGCCGTCATTTTCGGTGGGTTGGGGCCCACTCAGAAGTGTCCCCCCCCCCTGTGCTAAAGTCTTAGCTACGCCACTGAATGTGGAGATTGGGTAAGCCAATGGAGGACACCGTGGCCATAATGGGATAGACATGGTGAGCAGCAGCACTCTGGTAGGATGTGTGTGATGCTTGCAGGCTTGACCCCACATATTCAATGCAGCAGAAGTCAAGCTTCTTTAGCCTGAGGAGCCATTTATTCAATCTTCATCTGTCCCGTTTCCAGTTGTAGCTGGTAGGTCTTCTTCTGTAACCTCCACGTCAAGGTGCACATCCAAAGATGTTCTCCTGCAGGTCACTGATTGAAGTTCCTATAGACTCTTTAAGCACCATTCTTGGCAAACTTGAAACTGTTGTGCTAAAATCTGAGGTCAGCCATTTCTGAGATACTCAAACCACCTCAAATGTCACCCTACAATCCTTCCATGGTCACCAAGATCTCATTTCCTTACCATTGGTATTTGGTCTGAGCAACGACTGGACCAGTTTTGCATTAATAGGGTTCTCAGTGCATGTCTGTTTCCGACGACGAGGTAGCCGCACATGCTCGCTCGCCCGGCCATTTTACCCCTTCAGGACCCTGATCAATGTTTTGTGGTGCTGAGAAAGAAAGGAGGGTCTGCCAGTATATAGTGACAACCAATGAATAACAGGGGCCCCCAACATTGTCCTATAGCGATGCGGTCCTACAGGACAATGTTGGGGTATCCATTGGATTTTTATCAAAAACATTAATCGCCAACCACGTTTGGATGGTAGACTCACTTCCTCAACAAGACGGCTATGGGGTCTCCCATTCTAGTGGTCAATGGGGGCCCAGCGATTGGACCCCCACAGATCCAACATGTATTACCGATCCTGTGTATAGGGGATAAATGCTACTGGTGGAAAAAAGCCTCGTCAAACCATCTTTATATGTTGCTACAAAATTGGGAGATCACAATTCTCCAGAACTTCATTGTATACAGCAGCATTAAGATAGCGCCCGGACCATTATTCCACATCCACAAAATATTTACAATTTGCTCTACGCATTTAGGCAAGAAATGTTCCCCTGGCTCCAGCAATGCCCAGATTCCATACCTTGCAAAATTGGAAAATTGTGAAGAGATACAGACGACCCCCTCGTCACAGCAATGTTTAAGGCAGTACATTATGGTGCCAGGGATGCCCCCATATAGTGCTGGAGAAGCCCTCGTACAGTTCTAGAGACGCCCCCATACAGTGCCAGAGATATTCCCGTCCTCCCAGAGGTTGCAGTATCACCTGGGTCTGGATGCCCAATGGACCCTCTGCCACTTAAGAGGACAGCTGTATCATAAAGCGGGCATGGTAGTTGACTGGCCCTGTTACAGATTTTGTATCCGGAACCAGAAAATTCAAGTTATGCCTTATTTGCCCCGTATAACATGTCCGACACAGTAAATTACATTTTCTTCAGTCACATCAAGGGGAGAGGGAGCTGCCACGACTAGCGGTTGCTCCGGTTTCCCTGCATTGGCAAAAGTGGTACTACAACTTCTGGCGACATTCGGCACTATACCGCCTTGGATGGTATGAGATCCAGACTGCTAGATGGCGAATGGTGATTTATGCCCTTCTCCAGTAGTGGTTGCTTTACAGAGGTGTAACTTAAAACTTCCGGGCCCCAATGCAAAATCTTAATCCGGGTGCCCACCTACCATGTGCTATTTATAATACCCATGTTCTATGTGGCAGAGGGGCCTTTGGGACCCACACAGGTGCCAAAAACGGGGTGTGATTGCTACCTCTGCACCCTTTATAGCTACACCCCTGTGGCTTTACACCATACTAGCAGACACCTGGCATTGTGCATTAAGTTGCAGATAAACAGTTCTTGTGTGTAATACTTGAAGTGTTACTATCAGCTCGTTTTGCTAAGGTCATTAATATATTAAGACAGTGGGTAGTCCTCGGTTTGAGCACCTTGTGACTTATTTAGCAGCCCTCATTTTTACTCCCGTTGCAATATAAGAAAGGGTGAAGCTCCGGGAATCTACTGTCAATGATTCATTTACTGTAGGAGGTCAAGACGTCTTGGCGTAAAATGCACTGGACAATTCTGTATCACTAGGAGAGCTCCTCGAGCACTAAAAAATCTGAAACAAGATGTTCTGTTTTATGTCCTGGGTTTAAGCTCCAAGACAGTGGAGCACATGGGAATTATTTTATGCAAAACTACAACTCCCACTGTCACGATCTGTGGGTATGTGGACCCACTGGGCCGTCCCGCCGTAGTGGGATAGCAGCTGGCCACACAGTGTACCAAGTAAAGCCTATAGTCCGAGTACTGGTACCTGTGGTAGTTCAGACAGTAGCGATGGTTAGGCTCGGATGGGACCTTGGCAGCAGACACCAGGCGTGGTGTGACACAGCAGACGTGATCGGTGGCACAACACGACTCCAACTCTCTAAGGTACAGGAACAAGGTATCACAGGATACAGGTAGCAGGAACGGGAACACTGGGAACTGGAAAACACTAAGGGACCATTTGCAAAGACTAACATGGGTAAACACAACAACGCTCAGGCAATGAGTGAAGGGACAGGGCCCTTCTTATAGTCCAGGGTGATTAGACAATTCTAAACATGTGTGCACGCTGGCCCTTTAAAGCCGGGACTGAGCTCGCGCGCACACCCTAGTGGTCACTGCAGGCCAGGACGGCTGCATGTGCTGGCATCTCCGGGAAGGAAGGCGTCAGCAGGATGAGAGGAGTCTGCGACCGCGGACGTTACACCCACTATACTCTGCCAGTGTCCGGCTATTAAAAGAATTCTCTCTGATTATATAAAAAGGGTCACATTTATAATACCCTGAATGCTAATGCGCTGCTATTAGGGCAAGAGTTATAGAGGTTGCCCCAGAAATTTTTGGCAACTTTAATCCGACCGTCTCGGCAGATCACCGCGCTCTGGAGACTTTCAGCTCACAGTAAAGAATCTCCGCTGTTTATCTGAGTTATAAACTGGAATCACTTTACATAAAGATGCAGAGGATTACGAGGGAGGGAGGAGGAGGGTGTGGAAACTATTATGAAATCGTTGTGCTACAATGTTTATTTCCTTATTGGGTAGCGTTCCAGGATCTAACAGTCAGGAAGCACGGGATAGTTTGGGAGGTGTCCGGTTACATTTCTATTCTTCTATCTTTCTCTCTGGGAATACATTGTATCTACATGGCAACAATGGAGCTCAAAATGTGCTTATCCCTTAAGAGGGACCCAAAAAATTTAAGTATTTTTCTTATTTTATTCCACGTTTGGATTCCATATGGTTCGTACAGGAAATGACACACATTTTACTCTCGCCTCCTGCTTTGTACTTTTTGAGGATGAGAATCCATGGAAAAACGAATACAAAAACAGCGACTATCAGTTTTTGTAGATTTGTTGGATAAATAAAACAACCAGTCCTCTATTTTTGGATCCCTTTAAATGATCTGAAAGCAAATAGGATGACGAATGAAAAAAACGGCGCGATGGATGAAGTAAGTGGTCTTCAGTCGCAGGCGTTTTTCTATCTGTCGCATCTATTTCATTTTTCAACTTCAATGTAAGAATGTAGCGGATCGGAAAAAAAACCTTTCTATTAACTCCAGGAGTTCACTATGGACTATTCTTGCTTTATGTATATATAGACTCAGAGGACCGTCATGCCAAAAACCCATTTATTTTAGTTGTTTTTGGATCTTTTCAGTTAGATTTCACTGTGATGTCATCATTTAGTCTCCAATGCCAAATGCGTGAAAAATCTGCTGAAATTTTTGTTTTTTACTAGAAAAGAATGAAAAAAAAATAAAAAATTAATTAACTATGTTTTATTTATTTTAATATTATTATTCTTTTTTTTTTTTTTAATGTAATATTTAGTCCTTTTTTTATTTTATTTATTTGGTTGGAATTTTTTAGATTTTTTTTTTAGATTGTTTTTAGATATATATTTAATTACTTTCTTGTATTTCTTTTCTCTCTTATGTATACTGTATATATGTTATGACATTTACATCAAAAATTCTTACGTTTCTACTGATTGAGCTGATATGCTAATTCCAAGATTATAGGAAACTGTCAAACTGCTGGGACTTGTAGTACACCTCCGTTATCTTTACGTTACTGAGTTTTAGATTTCTGCCGTTATTAGATATTTCTCTGTTTTTACGCTTGTTGATTGGGTTGATTATAATCCTATGCTGACTGTAGTAAACTGTTCAGTTGCTGAGCTGCTGGGAGTTGTAGTCCGCCTGAGATAATTTTCATCTATTTTTGTGACCTTCTTTAGGATGTTATTGTTTGCACCTAGTTTTCGGGTCTTGAATTGATGGATATCCATGTGCACTACATAGAATAAAAAATGAGGCTGAGAAGACAATTTAGTAGATTTTCCTGCAGTCCTATGTAAAACTACAAAACATGCCACACGTAGTATCGCGATGCGACGCAACAGAGGAGCATATTGTGGGCGTTGCTTACAAACACGTCAACGCACGCATTACGTAATGTCGTCACATCCGGAAGAGACGTATCGGAGTGTTACGCAGCACTCCCACGTGTGTTGTATGTTTCGTGCCGTGTTGCCGGATGCTTTTTAACGAATTCAACATCTAGGTACTTGCATGCTACGTCATTTTACACTTTGCAGACATAACCGTGTGTGAATAGGAAGCTTAGACTCACGCTCATACACCCGTGGGTTGTCAGAGATGAGTTTACAATTTGGCACAACTCTCGCTGATGATACAATAATGTGATATGTGTGGGTTTACATAGGACTGCAGGAAAACCTACTTGAGTATGTTAATGAAAAGGAATAGTTAAGCTGCAAACTCAGCTCTGCTACATCTGGGCACACGCACACCCACACATACTCACAGCTATGTATGCATGTAAACAAGTATACACAAAAACACAGGCCCGGATATGTATGTATGCACAAAAACATACATACAGGTACATATATGTGTCCCTATTTAACATACACAACTAACACATAAGTACTGTACGTAGACATGCACACAAAACACGCACGCATGGACGAGTGCAAAAGTATATACAAATACATACACACATAACACATCTACATAACACATGCAAATGTGATCGCAATTTGAGTCACGTTACGCCTTGATCTCCATGCAGGTTCAAATCAGGTGGGGGGGGGGGGGCGAGCTGCTCGGAGAAGTAACAGATACACTGAGACGTTTCTCAAGGCAAAAATACTTCTGACTTTATTTGCAGAGACACAGAGTTTATATAGTAAAAATATCACATGACTACGTGCAGACACACATTTAATCATTTACATTCTAACACACTTTCACAGATACACAGGCTTGTAAATCTGCACATATGATACACATAAGATAAAAATGTAGACATAGATGTGTACACCCACACACACACACACACACACACACACACACACAACCACACACACACACACACACACACACACATATATATACAAAAACACACACATTTATCATGGATAGGAATGTATAGTGCAAGTATACACAAGTTCATGCACACACATGTATACACATCTAATGCCAATATATGCCAACAGAAATGAATACACACATTCATGTGCAAACGCACACAGAAATATTTATACACACACCCATAAATGTACATGCAAAAGCATACGTATCCTTACGTATTTATGTATGTATGTATATTTGTGTGTGTATGTATATTTGTATGTATATTATGTATGTATGTGTGTATGTGTGTATGTATGTGTGTATGTATGTATGTGTGTATGTATGTATGTGTGTATGTATGTATGTGTGTATGTATGTATGTATGTAAGTATATTATGTATGTATGTATGTGTGTATGTATGTATGTGTGTATGTATGTATGTATGTGTGTATGTATGTATGTGTGTATGTATGTATGTGTGTATGTATGTATGTATGTAAGTATATTATGTATGTATGTATGTGTGTATGTATGTATGTGTGTATGTATGTATGTATGTGTGTATGTATGTGTGTATGTGTGTATGTATGTGTGTATGTATGTATGTGTGTATGTATGTATGTGTGTATGTATGTATGTGTGTATGTATGTATGTATGTAAGTATATTATGTATGTATGTATGTGTGTATGTATGTATGTGTGTATGTATGTATGTATGTATGTATGTATGCATGTAAGTATATTATGGAGCGCCGCATTGTTTTATTTTATTTTTCTGTTCTCACATTTCTTCTGTTTTATGCTAACACTAATCTAAAATGATCACAGCAGGTAAAGTCGCATCATGTCAGACAATCCCCGCAGAACAAGACGCTGTGAATGTAAGTATCAACGTGATAACAGAGAGCAAAATGTAGATCATAATGTGGTGTGGTGATTAGTCAGATCCAGCCTTAGACTGGTTGGTGCCATGTGAAGTACCTTTTATGGACAGTGTACCATATAGTGCCCAAATTATGCAAGTATAGAGTGCCCACATAATACAATCATACAGTGCCCAAATAATGCAATTGTACTATGCCCACATGATACAATCATACATGGCCCACATAATACTGTGCCCAATAATAGATACAGTGCCCAATAATAGATACAGTGCCCAAAAAGTACAATAATTGTTCCCAAATAATATAATTATACACTGCCCACATAATATTATCATACAGTGCCCAAATAATATAATCATACAGTGCCTAAATTCTACAATCATACTATGCCCACTTTATACAGTTACATTGTGCGCTAATGATACAGTGCCGAATAATACATACAGTGACCAAATAGTACAATAATTGTGCCCAAATAATACAATTATTCACTGCCCACATAATACAATCATACGGTGCCGATATAATAACATCATACAGTGCCCACATAATACCACCATACAGTGCCCAAATAATACAATCATACAGTGCCCAAATAATACAATCATACAGTGCCCAAATAATACAATCATACGGTGCCGATATAATAAAATTATACAATGCCCACATAATACCACCATAGAGTACCCAAATAATACAATCATACAGTGCCAATATAATAAAATCATACAATGCCCATATAATACCACCATACAGTGCCCAAATTATACAATAATATAATGATACAATTATACACTGCATAAAACAAACACTCAGTGCCCAAATAATATAATCATACAGTGCCCAAGTAATATAATTATGAAGTGCCCACATAATACAATCATATAGCGCCTAAATGATACAGTCATACAATGCCCACCCAATACAATTATTCAGTTGTTTTTATGTTTTTGTTCTTTTTCAAGGATATATACAATCTGTAATTGCTGCTGCAACCGACCCCCGGGTAAGTAAAACTGAGGGCAGGGGCGGACATACAGTACCATATGTGCAACCTATGCAGTCGCACAGGGGCCCAGAAGATAAGGGGGTCCACTGTTACCTTTAGATCAGCTTCCTACTGTCTCTTAGACTGCATATGAGCCATTGAGCTCATTATTACTGGGGGATTGTAAGAGAAACATAAGGGGGCGCTCTATGTTAAGCTATTCAAGAGCAAAGGGCCAATTTACTGTTCTTGCACAGGGGCCCTCTGCTGTCTATGTTTGCCCCTGACAGAGGGAATCTTTAAATGTATCTAAATGTATCTAAATGTACCGCTCTTTGAGGTTGTATAACATTGCATTACTGCGATGCACAATGTATTGCTACATACACTTTAGTCCCTAAGGAACCCTTTTATAAGGGTTGTCTTGTTAGTCAAGGCACAAGAACAGATAGGACTGCGGTAGATTAGCCAAAAACTGGATGTCATGGGTCATTTTTGTATGGTTGCGTTAACACAAATGTTGTATAATCTGATTGTATTAATGACTGTCGTGACGCCCATGTACATTTAGTCCATGTACTGGTACATATGGTATTTGAGAGGGTTGCTTTCCCCCGCCCCCTTTTTTTTCATATTTGTTTCCTTATTTTTATTTTAAGTTTTACATTTTTTACGCTACTTTTTACATTATTGGGGTCCATGGTAGCAAGGGAGGCATGATCTAAGTATTGCCTTGTATGTTCTTATATACAAGTCACTGATTACAGTGATATTATGATTACATTTTACTAGGTTTCCAGTGATCTGTATGTAGAAACATGCAGAGATGACACAGATTGTGTCTTCTGTGCATTCCCTCTGCACCTTATGCCCGGGTAGTCCCCATGATGTCATCAATGTTCAATTAAACCAGCCATTGTATAGAGTATGTTATAGGCCAGACTTTGAGATGTGTGTGTGTTATTAATATGATGGGATGTCTGAGCCTTACAAACGCCTCCCAGAACTGTACTTTAACGTCCCGGCTGGCTCGCCAAATGTAAGAATTTCACTCTTCTTACTGAGTGAGTATAAATTTTATATTGTATACAACTTTAAAATCCATGTGTTTTACAATAACACATGAATAGACAGACATAATAAGGTGACCAAACATGAGCACGGATCTCTCCATACTTTTCTAATGGAAGTTACCGAAACAGTTGGCTCAGATGTTATTTTACTTCAATGCATGTAGCAGGTAGGGGGCTAAATAAAATTTATTTATTGCGGCTTTCTTCTTGTTTTTCAGAGCCATGTAACACTACTGATTGGCATGATAATCCAGAAGAAAATGTGAAATCGCCTGTGCAAGAGACACAGCCAGACATCCGTACAAAACCTCAAGAAGAGCGTCAGATGACTACCTCAACAATATATTTACAAGGTAGAGATTCAAGGCAGATATCTAGTTGTGAGCATACATACAAGTTCTGTAACCTTGGGTTATGCTGACCTGTTATATTCTTCATTAGCGCACAGCAATGATGGCTCAGATTGCTAATCTATTCCTTTAATGCTTTACACTGCAGCCTTGCTTGTTCAGTTGGTAAAAAAAACAGTAATATATGTTTGATACCAGACATCTCCTTTAACAATGTCCTTCACCTGATCAGTCATGGATTCACCATTTTATGGTTCTGTTAGCTAAAGTACTATAGTTTGAAAACCACAACTTTATGTTCTACATCTCAATGAATAATTTTTGGCAATTTTTTTTTATATCCCAACATATAGCAGTTGCTCTAAATTCACTTATGTCCATGCAATAGGAAAACATTACACTTTTATAAATATTTCCCCATTGTGTATGTCCACAATAATAGCCAGTATATCCCCATCCAGCCTAACTGTTCCTATCTTTCATCATCTCATATGGACATTTTTTTACCCCCATGACTGATAATGCCCCCTCCACCCAGGCTATACCCGGAATCACCAGTGCTATGAATGAAAAATCTATTTAGAATCTATTTAGAAACTGTATTCTAATATCCTGGCTGGCTCGCCAACGTAAGAATTTCTCCCTTCTTACGGAGAGAGTGTCTCTACATTTTAGATTGTATACAGCTTCAAAATATTGTTACAATTATTATTACAACACATGTATAGACAGACATAATAAAAAAAAACAACAGCTATTCTTTAAAGGGGCATTTCTATCACAGATATTTATGGCATATCCACAGGGTATGTCATAAATGTCTGATAGATTCGAGTCTCACCTCTACTGCCGGTCCAGGCGGAGAATGATAGGTGAATAATGTGCACCGCTCTTTCCATTCTCTACTATGGAAGTTACCGAAACAGCCAAGCAAGCGAGCCATAAATGTCTGTGATGGGAATATCACTTTAAATCCAAAAACACTTCATAGACAACTGTTTCTACAGTCCAAATGCTGTTATGTCAGGGCTACACATACTTGGTTGTAATACTTGGTCAGTACTTGGCCTCGGCAGGTCTCTTCTCCACTCACAGATGCTCTCTTTTTAAGTAAGTGCTTGTCTTTCAAGTGAGTGTCCCCAGATTTTTACCCAAATTGAACCATTCCTTTCCTTTTCCTCCCTATCGAAGAAGTGTCTTTTAACCACACACAATAACTATGTAGTCAACTGGATCCAAATGATAAACCCTAAGATTATGTACTGTACTAAACAGCCATTTCTTACAGTCTTATCTAGGATTTTTTGCTGATCTTTGACCGATCTATATAACTACCGTACATGCTTCCCAGCAGTCCATATCCTGGAAGAGTTACACCAGGCATGATAGTTGGACGTTGAGGTTGGCTCAGATACTATTGATCTTCAATGCCTGTTGCAGAGATGGGAGTAAGTAGAACTTAATTATTGTGGCTTTCGTATTCTTGCTCTACAGAGCCGTGTAATCCTACTGTGGGTTTCGCTACTTCTGAAGAAAATGTGCGTTTGTCGGTACAAGAGACACAGCCGGACATCCGTACAAGAGCTCAAGAAGAGAGGCAGATGACTACCTCCACAGGATATTTCAAGGTAGAGATTGAAGCATATGTCTCGTTGTGGGCTTACAAACAAGTCAGGTAACTTTGAGTATTTGTTACCTAATTTATATTTAATTATAGCACAGCTAAGATCTAGATCACTGCTATGGTGGCTCAAGTTACTGCTCTATCCCCCCATTACTTTACACTGCAGCCTTGCTTGTCCAGTTGGACTGTAAAAGCACAGTGTACCTGAGCCGCCCTGAAAGTTGCTTTCTGACACCCAAATAGGCGCATAAAGATTGTAGTGTGTCAAGAAAGTCATTGCAGCCCTCAGCTGAACAGATTAAAAAAAAAAACAGCTGCAACCCCAGGAACTCGGCAGCAAGTATTCAATTCCCCTGCAGCACCACCACAGGAGAAATAAAGCATTACATGGTGACCATTAAATTCAGTGGACTGTCTTTGTAATGCATGGACTTGATGGGTCCTCCAGAGAGGGAGACGCTCTTTGTAGCTGGGATTATTAACCAGACATCACTTTTAACAAAATCCTCTGATCAGTCATGGATCCAGATTTGGGGTAACACTGAGAATTTGCTTCAAATCAGTTGTCTATCTTTGAGCAATTAAGGCATAAAGACACAGAACAATATATTTATGCCTTCATTCTTATTTTACAGAGCCCAGGAATAATGTGGGACTACTCTGTGGAAGAACTGGACACAAGTATGATAAACCTCGATGAACGCAGGCTGTAGACGTGCTGGGAAACATCTAGTCTGTCATGAATCGGTGCCCACTCTTAAAGGAAACCATTTAATAGAAATCCATAATTACCTACATTAGAATCACAATTTCCATTGCATTTTAAGTTCCCGCCACCTTCTTTGATAAGAATAAGCATAACCCCCGCCCCATCTAAAGTCCAGTTTGTGGGATTGTTGGCAAGTGCGAATATGAAGGAAATTGCATTATATACACCATTCCCTAATAATGTGAGTGTGTGTTAGGATTAGCAGCAGTACTTCTGCGAATCCATGATTTTGGTTGCCTCTGTGTTTTTGGCCTGGATTACTCAGATGCTGGTATTACTGTTTCTGGAATGTGCTCTGGAATGTACTCTTTCCATATTCTTGTTGGCGACTTTGTTCTATGTGTTTGTTTATACTGTTAGACCTGTTGGTCTTCTGAGAGATCTAGCTTTTGTATTGTGGTTTTATGTGTATCCTGGAATCAGTTGCACTGCTTTGTTTGCCTCTCCTGCGCGTTTGGTTTGCTCCTGCTGGAGCATAGTATTCTCATCTGTGAGTGCTGTCTCCATCTTATACTACCTTTAGTATTTGTTTCCGCTCATCCCCCGGTGAGTTACTTGTGCCTTTTGAAATCTGTCAGTGTTGATGCGTGCTTCATCCATGTGATAGTGATTGTCTGGTGTTTCGGTCGTGAGCACCACCAGCGATGTAAAGGTGTGCACCTATCCAGTATTTAAAAAAGGTAAAGATTTTGCGGCCAGTGGCACACGCAGGGGTACCCGATTATATGTAGTATTTTGTATATAGCTGATCGATTGAAGGTTTATTTTGTGCATAATAATGTTATTTATAGTGAAATGTTTACTAATTACCCCTCTAATGTGCATTTCCAATATGTAGTAAAAGGTTAAATCAGCGTGAAACTTCACTCCAAAATGATGTTTAGGGGACGGCACATCAGCTGATTGGATAGATCATTTACCAATAGCAAAACTAGACAGTTGATGTATATATCAGGGTGGCTGGTGGCATATATGGGGTCTTCTCTATCAGTCCAATGACATATACATTCCTTGTCTTTGGTGCTCATTAGAATATACCTTCCCCAGTCCATGGATCCCAATGACTAAAACATTTCTTAATTCTTGGTGCTGAGTCAATTATACATTTCTTTGGGGTAATCTAGTTGACATGTGCCCTCGGGGCTTTGTATGGAGGGCTCCAACAAACCACTTTGCCTTGGTCAGGGTATTTGGTTACCCTGCACGTCATTGTGTGGGGGATAAAGTATGGAGCGGGCTCACGCGCTCCTTACGCTGCAGTTGTTAGTTGCAGTTGTATTACAGCTGACACCTCGCACTAGTGGCCAGGAACAGCGATCGCGCTGTTCCTGGCCGTTTAACCTCTTAGATGCCGCAGTCAAAAGTGACCACGGCATCTGAGCCGTTAGAAAGAGGGGGCGGCCTCCTCCGACAGCACATCGACCACCGCGACTCGATCATGGGGCGCCAATGGTTGTCATGGCAGCACAGGGGTCTAATGAAGGCCCCCATGTCTGCCTTATTCCTTCTCCTGTTGAGGCTTAACAGGAACCTGTAAAAATTACAATTCACTGCAATACATTAGTATTGCGGCGTATTGTACTAGGGAACTAATAAAAAGGGCAAAAAAAAAAGTTAAATGAAGTTTTCAGTAGTGAAAAAAAAAATGATTTTAAAAAAGTACCCTTTTACCATTTTCCCGCTAATGTAATGTAATAGAACCATAAAAGTGTTATCACCGCATCTGTAAAAGTCAGAACTATTACAATATACCATTATCTAATTCGCATGGTGAATGGCATAAAAAAAATTGAAATGCCAGAATCACAGTTTTCTGGTCAAATTCGCATAAACATTTTTTTTTCTTAAAAAGTGATCAAAAAGTCGTGTTCCAATAAAAACGACAGCTCATCCCGCAAAGAATAAGCCCTGACACCGTTCAATCAACAAAAATTAACCAAGTTCTGACTTGTAAAAATAGTCAAATAAAAAAAAACTATATAAATTTGGTATTGCCGTAATCACATTGACCAGCAGAATAAAGTTAAGTTGACGTTTTTACCACTGGGTGAAACCCGTAAAAATGAAACCCAAAAAACTATGGAGTTAGCAGTTTTTTCAATTCCACCCCACAAAGAATTTTTTTTCAGTTTCATTATCTGGTATTTTAAATGGAGCCAATAAAAACCACAATGCCTCTCGCAAAAAACAAAAAACACGTCTTCACACCGCTCCATTGACGGAAAAATAATAAAAGTTATGACTCTTGAAAAAGGGAGTGAAAAATTTAAAACGAAAAAGCGAAAAATGGCTTGGACTGACAGTTTTTTTTCAGAGTGAAACCTGAATGGGATAAAAAATAAACAAAATAAATTCCAAAAATTCCTTTCTCCTATATTCATGTCGCAAAAATAAATGATACAACTTATACAGTTATTTTTTTCCACCGCCAAACCGCGCAGAAAAAACATAAAACAAGGCCTCATACAGCCACGTTAAAATAAAAAAGTTATGGCTGCTGAAACGCATAGAGCCAAAAACGTTAAAAATCTAGCTGGTCATTAAGGGGTTAATATTGTTATACGTAGATATTTTATAGATTTATTGAGCCAAAATTTCTGTGAAAAACGGTCCGGACGACACTATAATAAACAGTGGCTGTTCCTGCCTGTTCAGTGGCTGTTCAGTTGCATGGGCCACAGCTCTGAATACAAAGCATACTGTGACTACGGTGGCACGAATTGGCCACAAAGCTGTGAGAAAGAGAGAGGTAGTCTCTTATTAGCGGGTTGAGTGATGGAGTCTTCCCACAAGCAGCTGAATCGGTCGAGTGGAGTAGAATCCCTCCCCCGATTTAATCACTGTTGTTTGCAACACCTGGACCTACTGTATCATCATACCCACGACTGGCCTGTCAAAGCCTTACCGCTCCAGGCTTACAGATTCCCCCTCAAAGTGGGGCTCATACCAGCACACAATTACTGTTCTGTAGCTTGAAGTCACCCCCTAACCCAGGAAAGAAGGTCTGCATGACTGAGGTTCTTTGATCTTATTTGCAAATATTACAGTTCTTATATAATGGTGGACCCTTGATAGTTCTTGTTGCAGGAGAATATTATTCCCACCCTGACACTCTGTCCTATGGCCATGTTAAAATATATCTGGTAAATGGAGATAGTATATACTGATATTATTCAGTGATGTTCACCCCTTGAGGTGTCAGTATGCCCAGAGGCCATTTGGTCATAGATTCTTCTCTATGGCTTAATTAGCATTTCAATGGACCTCAGTACAGGAAGGAGCCATTGTAAACTGGATGTAGAGACGGCTGGGCATACTGGGAATAGATTTACCTATACTGTGCAGATGCACATTGGAAGGTACACAGGTGGTCTTAGTCAATGGAATGGGCGGTCAACTCAGTGCTAGGAAGATTTAGGCCATGTGAAGCTCTGGGCTCTCTCTCTCTTCCAGCCAGCCCTGGACTATCAGCACTCAACATCAGGAACAGGCTAAGTTACATATATGTGTGATTTCTGAGTATGTGTATAAATATAAGTATAATACCATTACAGCAAACTGTATATGTGTACATAGAGATATTCTAGGAATTTTATGTGGATTATAGATGATTAGATTAATATATATATGCTATTTATGCATGAGTTTCTATCTGTACTAATGGTCAGGTACTGGATGTGGCTTTGGTTATAAGTGTAGTACCTGGAGACCATATAGAGTTGGGACCTGTACATATTCTATATACATACACATTACTGCCCACCTGTGCAAAGTGCCCAAGGAAGGTAGGAAAAGGAGGTGGCTGTGTGTGGTTGTGTTCTCAATGTAATGTATTGTATATTGATGTAATGCATATTGCTTGTCACCTCTGTTATAAGTAAAGTATATATATATATATATATATATATATATATATATATATATAAAAGTATCTGCAAGGGTTGTAGGTTACGCCTGTGGTGTGTGAAGGACAGGAGTGTGTATACATTGTAAATAATACAAAATAAGCGTATAGACTGTATAGGAAACAACCTCCAATGGGTCAACCTAAGTTTGGGCATGTCCTCTCCATAAACCCCTGAAAAACTGCATGGGTTTTCTCCATTGTACCTAACGTTACGTCCTTGATGGTAGATGGACTAGTTGGGGGCTTTATCCGGCATTTTTCTATGAGATAAGCTATTTTGTAATTGTATATAGAAGCACAAGGACCACTGGACTTCTATGAAGAATGGGGGATTCCATATTGGAAGCTCTAAACCAGAATCCAAGGTCAACAAAGAAAGGATGTATATATTAACCCCTTCCCCCTGCTGGCATTCTGGGCCCTAATGTCCAAGCCATTTTTTAGATTTTTCCATTGTCACATTCGAAGAGCTGTAACTTTTTTATTTTTGCGTCGGCATAGCTGTATAAGGTCTTGTTTTTTGCGGGACGACTTGCAGTTTTTATTGGTACCATTTGAGAGTAGATGCGACTTTTTGATCACTTTCTATCACATTTTTTTTAAGTCAGGATTAACAGAAAACAGCAATTTTTCCATTGTTTTTTATTTTATTTTTTACGGCGTTCACAGTGCGGGTTAAATAATGTAACAGCTTTATAGTCGGGGTCGTTACGGACGCGGCGATACCAAATATGTGTAACTTTTTTGCTTTATTGTAGTTTTTTTTAATAGTAAAGCATTTTGTAAGGGGAAAAGCTGGGTTTTTCATTTTTTTTTTTTCACTTTTTTTTTTAATTAACTTTATTAAACTTTTTTTACTTTTTTACTAGTCCCACTAGGGGACTTCCCTATCCTCCGATCGCTATTATAATACACTGCAATACTTTTGTATTGCAGTGTATTACTGCCTGTCCGTTTAAAACGGACAGGCATCTGCTAGGTCATGCCTGCGGCATGATCTAGCAGGCATTCGCTGCAGGCAGACCTGGGGGTCTTTATTAGACCCCCGGCTGCCATAGAAGACACAGACACTCGGCGATTTTATCGCCGGGTGTCAGTGAGATGAGAGGGAGCTCCCTCCCTCTCTCCAAAACCATTCAGATGCGGTGCTCGCTATTGTGCACCGCATCTGAAGGGTTAAACAGGTGAGATCGATACTAATATCGATCTCACCCGGCAGAGCAGGGACGCTCCCAGCCCTCAGCTGCTTCTGGCAGCTGAGAGCAGGGAGATTTCACGGCTCCCTGCTCTGTTTACTTTATTCTAATGCAGCGACGTAGTTTGTCGGCGCTCTAGAATAAAGCCCACTAATGACCGCCGTAAAAAGACGTATCGGCGGTCATTAAGGGGTTAATGTAAAGAAAATAATGTTGTTGTATTTTTGGAAACATTTTTGTGTATTTATCCATAGTTTCCATGTTCAAGTTCATTATTATCATTGATAGTTCTGCTTAGGGATCCTAATCCAGAAGAACAAAGTGAGCCCAAAGGTTCTACTAGATGCCACCAAGAACAAGCTTGCCTACCCTTTACACTGGTCAACGTTACGTCCCTGATGGTAGCCAAGCACTGTCTAGTTAGGAACTTTATCCGGCATGCTTCTATGAGAGAACCTTTTTTGTAATTGTATATAGAAGCTCTAAACCAAGATCCCAGGTCAACAAAGGAAGGAAGTTCTATATAGATGTGAAGAAAATGATGAAATTTAGTACTTTTTGAAAATAAATTGTGTATTTGTCCATAGTTTCCATGTTCAAATTCATTATTATCATTGTTACAACATTCCCACCTTCTTAGGGATCCTAATCCAGAAGAACAAAGGTTCTTCTAGATGCCACCATGAACAAGCTAGCTCAACCATCAACTCTGGTGGTCAACTGTATGATTTTTAGGATCCCTATCTCCACCATCATGAAAGGGTCTTCCGAGAATTTCCTTCACTTTTCACATGGGGGTGTTATTACAAGTTCACTTCTATTTTAAACTTTTCTTCCAGAACTTGAACCTAAAATACTTGAATATGTTCTTGTGTTTTGTTACTTTTGTTTATGTTCTTGATATGATATTGTATAATGTGTGCGAATATATCTGTATAATTAAAGTGGTTTGTGGGGTGTGCCCCCGAACCCACGTATGTACTGTATATATGTTAAGCACCTAATGTTATGTTATGTAATGCAACTTTATTTGTATTAGGAGAGCAGGTTCTCTTCCACAAAGCATTATATATTTTGTACAGATGGGACTCTGTGAAGACACAGTAGTGTCAGAGGTCAGTTGTGGCGTGCGGCCCCTTTAAAAAAACAAAGCAAGAAAAAATTTAAAAAATGGGATGTGCGTAGTCTTTAAAAAAAAGTAAAGATTTTTTTTATAGTGATAGTTGTTGAGTGATGGAGGAAAGATACAGAAAGAGTGATGTATGTGGGATAAGCAGAGGGAGAAAGAAGTCAGTACAAAGTGGGTGGATTTGCCGAGCAGGACGTGGGCCGCTGTTTGATAGCTGGGCAGGGGGAGAGCTGCCGGATTGGATAGCCGGGCAGGGCGAGAGCTGCTAGATTGGATAGTCGGGCAGGGCAAGAGCTGTCAGATTGGATAGCCGGGCAGGGCGAGAGCTGCCAGATTGGATAGCCAGGCAGGGCGAGAGCTGCCAGATTGGATAGTCGGGCAGGGCGAGATCTGCCAGATTGGATAGCCGAGCAGGGCGAGAGCTGCCGGATTGGATAGCTGGGCAAAGCGATAGCTGCCAGATTAGATAACCGGGCAGGGCGAGAGCTGCCTGCTTGGATAGCCGAGCAGGGCGAGAGCTGCCGGATTGGATAGCTGGGCAAAGCGATAGCTGCCAGATTAGATAACCGGGCAGGGCGAGAGCTGCCTGATTGGATAGCCAGGCAGGGGGAGAGCTGCCAGATTGGATAGCCGGGCAGGGTGAGAGCTGCCAGATTGGATAGCCGGGCAGGGTGAGAGCTGCTAGATTGGATAGCCGGGCAGGGCGAGAGCTGCCAGATTGGATATTCGGGCAGGGCGAGAGCTGCCAGATTGGGTAGCCGGGCAGGGCGAGAGCTGCCAGATTGGATAGCTGGGCAGGGCGAGAGCTGCCAGATTGGATAGTCGGGCAGGGCGAGATCTGCCAGATTGGATAGCCGAGCAGGGCGAGAGCTGCCGGATTGGATAGCTGGGCAAAGCGATAGCTGCCAGATTAGATAACCGGGCAGGGCGAGAGCTGCCTGATTGGATAGCCGGGCAGGGCGAGAGCTGCCAGATTGTATAGCCGGTCCTGGCGAGAGCTGCCAGATTAGATAACCGGGCAGCGCGAGAGCTGCCTGATTGGATAGCCGGACAGGGCAAGTACTGCCAGATTGGATAACCGGGAATTGCGAGAGCTGCCAGATTGGATAGCTGGGCAGGGCGAGAGCTGCCAGATTGGATAGCCGGGCAGGGCGGGAGCTGCTAGATTGGATAGCCGGGCAGGGCGAGAGCTGCCATATTATATAGCCGGGCAGGGCGAGAGCTGCCATATTATATAGCCGGGCACGGCGAGAGCTGCCAGATTGGATAGCTTTGTATTGCTCAGCTGAATGGCGTATCTCCAGCTCAGCACTTCATATGAGAACAAACATCTCCTGAACCACAAGATTAACCTGAGACTGAACCATTAGCCGACTCGCTGTCCTGTTCTCACCAGTTATATCAGAAACCGCAAAGTAAAGAATTAATTTATTAGTGAAACCATCAAGCTTATGTACCAAATATTGTAACCGTTGAAGATTGTGCCTCTACTGGAGTAAAGTTCTGTTTATCTTCTTATACCTGTGTCGTCTGAAGTTCTTTCTTTGCAATTTCCTCTGCGGGACACCAACCATCCTAAACCCCCTCCCATCTGATACAGGTTGGGGGGCGCAAGATGTGTATATCATAAAATAGAACTGAAATCATTCCTCGAAGTATTAGACTGCGTACATCCAAACCATGGCCAAATTCCAGATCATGAATTAGAGGTTGTCACTGCCCAGCCCCTTTTAAAGGACTATTGACTGACTAGTAAAACAGCCTCGATAACCGTACTCAGCTACTCTCAGTGTTCGTCCTTCATTTCTCTCTTCAAAAAAATAATTTTATACTAGATTTTTATATATTTGTATATTTTTGTCAGATACCTCCTCTTCTCGTAGATTGTTAGAAATCTACTGAACGTGATGTATTAGACATCAGTACTCAAAATAAGTTGTGTCCTGATTTTTTATTTTAAAACTATTACTTTGGAAGAATTCATTTAAAAAACACATCAATCTCCTATAGGGGTAGTCCGTTCTGGAAAGCTCAGTTTACTTCTAAAGAGTTTCCAACAATAGGGTGATTTTGGGGGAGGGTTCCCGGCTGGTATCGGTAAGAGAAGCGTCTATCTATCTATCTATCTATCTATCTATCTATCTATCTATCTATCTCTACACTACATGGAGAAAAGTATGTGCCCCCTCTTAATCATAGAATTCCGGTGTTTCCTTGATTCCCACAAATGTATAAGATCCGGCACTCGCCCTGCAGTCGTCATTACAGACATCAGTGATCGAACGGGTCGTTGTAAAGAGATCGGTGAATTCCTGTGTGGTCCTGTAATAGGACGCCCCCGCTGTAACAGTCAGTTCCGGATATTTCTACCCTCTTACATATTCCACCATCACCTGTGACTGATATTATTGTAAAGAGGAAGGAACCGCCGCAGCTCAGCCACGAAGTGCAGACCACATAAAGTTAGGAGAGCGGGGGGCCGAGTGCTGAGGAGCAAGTGCAGAAAAGTTCCTTTGACAACTTTTCCCAGTGGTCGCTGACAACTTATTTGCCTTTCCGCTGACCATTCTGATCGCTGCGCTCCCTCTAAAGACTCATACGTTAAACCCCCAGGGGCTCTGACCAATCTCTCTATATGGTGCTGTGAGAGGCTGCCCTGAGCGCAGTATCTGCCCCTATATCTTTAAGGGGAAATTCACAGCATAGTTATGTGTCGAGCAGAAATGTGACCGATCCAGATGAATTTGTAGTACTGCGCCCATTTCCTGGCTGCACCTCGAGTCGTCTTTCAGGGTGAGTGGCGTTACATTGTGTTTACACCCCAGGCATAATACTCAGCAGGGACGAACTCAAACACTGTGGCCCCAGTAACAAAAACACGTAGCAACAAAGTACAACAAATACAATCAAAAATTCTAGAAAAGAATCCTGCCCGTCTACAGTCCTGTAAGAAGGACAGTACATCAGATGTTAGGGCTGTATGCACTGAGTGGTCCTCTCCCCAATCCCCTGACCCCGAGGGAAAAGTATGAGCCCTCCCCAAACTCCAGACCTCAGGGACATTAGTATGAGCTCTTATTATGCCACTGACGGAGCCGTCTTAGGCGATGAGAAGGAGCACGTACGGGCCGTGCCCTCTGCCTGCTGCGTTTTCTGGGGTTTCCACTTCCTAGTAACGTCCTTCGTCTGACCTTACATTATCAGTCATCAGTGTGTCCTTAAAGGGGTCTTCCCATAATCAATTTTTATTAATTATCCACATGATAAGTAATAATTATCTAAATGATGGGGGTCAGACCGCTAGCACCCCCACCGATCATGAGAACGGGCTTTCCTTGCCGTTCATGGCAGCCCCATAGAAATGAATGACGCGGTGGCGGAGCATGCACACTACCGCTCCAATCCTATGGGCCTCCTAGGAACGGTAAGGTAAGCCAGTTCTCGTGATCGGTGGGGGTCCCAGCAGTCAGACCACCTGCTGATCAGATATGTATTGCTGATCCTGTGGATAATTAATATATATTGATTGTGGGAAAACCCCTTTAAGCCACTATATAAATCAAGTAGCCGAGAGGGCGCCAAATCTTCTCGAGGAGGTCTAGAGGGAGTCCCTCATATTGGTCATTGTCTGGGGTCTGAATAACTTTATGGTCTGGTTCAGGATCTGCATTAGTTTTAGGGGTCAGGTCTGGGGTAGGTATTAGTTTAGGGGTCTGGAATTTAGGGGTCAGGTCTGGGGGTCTTTATTTAAGGGTCTGGGGTCTGTATTTATTTAGGGTGTTTGTTTTGGGGTTTGTATTTGTTTAGGGTGGTCTGGTCTGGGGTCTGTATTATTTTAGTGGTCTGTATGTAGGGGGTCTGGTCTAGTGACTATCAGTTTAGAGGGTCAGGTCTGGGGGGTCTGTATTAAGAAGTCTGGTTGGGGCTGTATTTAGAGGGTCTGGTCTGGGGACTGTATTTATTTAGGATGTTTGGTCTGGGCTCTATATTTGTTTAAGGGGTCAGATCTGGGGGTCTGTATTTAGGGGTCTACTCCATAGTCTGTATTTAGATGGTCTGGTCTGGGGTCTGTTTTTACTTAGGATGTTTGTTCTGAGGCTTGAATTTGTTTAGGGGGTCAGGTCTGGGGGTCTGTTTTAGTTTAAGGGTCTGTGTCTTTGGGGTCTGGTCTGGGGTCTGTATTTAGGGGGTCAGGTCTGGGGGTCTTTATTAAGAAGTCTGGTCCGGGGTCTGTATTGAGGGGGTCTGGTCTGGGGGACTGTATTTATTTGGGATGTTTGTTCTGCGATCAGTTCTAGTTTAGGGGGTCAGGTCTAGGGGTCTGTATTTAGGGGTCTGCTCCGGGGTCTTCTTTTTACTTTATTCTATAAGTTATAAGCAGTAAACACGGAGCTTTATTGTCTTTATGTTTTCAGTGATTATAACAAAATAACAATGTCAAACATCGGTCTAGGCTGAATCAGGGATACATAGGGGTCTGGTCTGGGGTCTGATCCATTTTTGGGTGTGGTTCGGAGTCTGAATTAATTTTAGTGGTCTGATCTGGGGTCTGAATGAGTTTCGGGGTCTTAATATTGAGGTCTGCTCTGATTTTCCAGCTAACAAATAATAATGACTCTTGATGTAAATAATTCTACAAAGTTTGCAAAACATTAACACGGCAGCATCTCCACTGACGGGGTTCAGCTCGCACCTCCACCAGACCCCGCTGAGCGGACCCTTACTAAAACCACTTGACTCCCCCTGATGTTACTCTTTGTCTATATTGAGGATTTAACCCTCCTGCACACGACCGGTTGCCGCTTGGGCCGTCTTTCCCAGCATCCGAGTGGCACCAGATCGTTTTCACGGACCCGACTCCCCAATCCGTGGAGAGATAGAACATGTCCGATGTTTCCATGGATGACGGATGGGACCCGGCGGGACACACGTTCTTGTGTAAGAGCAATTGGAGCGCCAACCGCTATAAGGAAGTATTGAGAAATGAATCAACACAATGAAATCAGTAGGACTGTGTTTATCATGGCGGAGCGCCCCTTTACCCTCACAATGGCACTTCAGTTTAATATTTATTTTGACAATAATCACCTTGACATTTCTTAAACCAAACGTCCTCGTTCCTTCAACTTGTTTTTCCTGTATGGTCGGTGGATGATGGCAATTATAGTGTGTGATAAATGTTTCTCTTGACTTTTGGCTGCAATGGTAGCAAAGAATTGTCAGTCTCCTCCTTCAGGACATAGCGCTGTATATAAGGACTTGTCTATACCCTCCAGTCTCTGCCCTCATTCTCTATGGATGGACTATCACAGTGCTTCTTATTTCACCCATCACCCGCTGTCACTCACAGGTATCTGCCCCTGTATGATCAGTACCACTGCCCGCATGTCGTGTACTGGGATTCTTCTAGTCTCTTCTTGTATATATATCATCTATCTATCTATCTATCTATCTATCTATCTATCTATCTATCTATCTATCTATCTATCTATCTATCTATCTATCTATCTATCTATCTATCTATCTATCTATCTCATATCTATCTATCATCTATCTCATATCTATCTATCTATCTATCTATCTATCTATCTATCTATCTATCTATCTATCTATCTATCTATCTATCTATCTATCTATCTATCTATCTATCTATCTATCTATCTATCTATCTATCTATCTATCTATCTATCTATCTATCTCATATCTATCTATCATCTATCTCATATCTATCTATCTATCTATCTATCTATCTATCTATCTATCTATCTATCTATCTATCTATCTATCTATCTATCTATCTATCTATCTATCTATCTATCTCATATCTATCTATCTATCTATCTATCTATCTATCTATCTATCTATCTATCTATCTATCTATCTATCTATCTATCTATCTCATATCTATCTATCTATCTATCTATCTATCTATCTATCTATCTATCTATCTATCTATCTATCTATCTATCTATCTATCTATCTCATATCTATCTATCTATCTATCTATCTCATATCTATCTCATATCTATCTATTTATCTATCTCATATCTATCTCATATCTATCTATCTATCTATCTATCTATCTATCTATCTATCTATCTATCTATCTATCTATCTATCTATCTATCTATCTATCTATCTATCTCATATCTATCTATCTATCTATCTATCTATCTATCTATCTATCTATCTATCTATCTATCTATCTATCTATCTATCTATCTATCTATCTATCTATCTATCTATCTATCTATCTATCCCTCTATCTATCCCTCTATCTATCCCATATCTATCTCATGTCTATCTATTTATCTATCTCATATCTATCTCATATCTATCTATCTATCTATCTATCTATCTATCTATCTATCTATCTATCTATCTATCTATCTATCTATCTATCTATCTATCTATCTCATATCTATCTATCTATCTATCTATCTATCTATCTATCTATCTATCTATCTATCTATCTATCTATCTATCTATCTATCTATCTATCTATCTATCTATCTATCTATCTATCTATCTATCTATCCCTCTATCTATCCCTCTATCTATCCCATATCTATCTCATGTCTATCTATCTATCTATCTATCTATCTATCTATCTATCTATCTATCTATCTATCTATCTATCTATCTATCTATCTATCTATCTATCTATCCCTCTATCTATCCCATATCTATCTCATGTCTATCTATCTATCTATCTATCTATCTATCTATCTATCTATCTATCTATCTATCTATCTATCTATCTATCTATCTATCTATCTATCTCCGATACAGTAAAATGTGCCCAAAACTTAAATTTACTTCATTTAAGTTAAGAATTCTTTTTAGGGCTTAGAGCTCAGTTTTCTGATACAGAGCGCCAAATCCTCTGCTACTCTACACACAGCCATAGTTGCATGATAAATGTCTGAATTGACCACTAGGGGAGCTCACTGCATAGTGATTTGCTCTTAGTGAATTCTGTAATAAAACCACATGTGGGAGAGCGCCCCCTATTAGTAGCAAAAATGGTGTTGTCATTTACCTTACAGGGAAAGTGGCTTCTTTTCTTATTTGTGTTTATTGTGTTGTAATAAAGTTTTTGTTAATAAAGTTACGCGTTCTCCAGTCTATGTGTGTGGCGTTATTTTTGTATAGGTTGACATGTTATATGTTTGTGCATTGTGAATAGAGAATACTGTTAACACATCACGCTCTACTACTACTACTACTATCATCATGGGGGAATCCCCAACATCCATCCTACAGTAGGTTGGGTATTGGGATTTTCACGATTCCGCTAATACATAGTTAATATTCAGAAGTGGTTGTTTGAGGAGGAGGAGCTAAGTCAGGAAGTGACAACCGCAGGACGAAGTTGGCGCCAAGACTCGATCACTTCACAAATACAGCTCGAAACCAATGATGCGTAGGTGACCTGTGCTTATATTTTACAATTAATGTTGTTTGTCGCTATTTGTGTTCTGTAAGAATAGATTCGTAAGTTATAACATAAATGATGAAAACGCTGTGTGACGGGAGGCGGCCATCTTACTTTTTAGAAGCACATTTTTATTTTGTATCATAGAGAGTGAAGTAGCTATAGGGTATGCAGAGGTAGAAGCCGCACACGGGCCCTGGTGCCTCAGGGGGCCCAAATGCCTTTTAGCCACATAAAAAGTAATATAAATGGCACACGGTAGGTGGGGGCCGATTACCGATTTTGCATTACGGCCCAGGAGCTTCATGTTACATTTCTGATCAAAGCGTCTTCAGTAAAAGTATCGTTGTGTGCTTCACTAGATGTGCCCACCACGAATACCCAGGGCCGGCCTTAGGATAGGAAATTATCTTTCGGCGCCCCACCCGCATCATAAAAAAAAAGTCCCATAAAGAAGTATAATGCCCCCGCACAGTATAATGCCCCTTTAGTGCCGCACATAGTATAATGCCCCTTTAGTGCCGCACATAGTATAATGCCCCCATAGCTGCCGCATACAGTATAATAATAATAATAATAATATTTAATAATATAATATATTATAACCCCTTCAAGGACACAGTAATTTGTCCCTTAATTGTGCCCACACAGTATATTGCCCCCTGTAGTGCCCCTACACAGTATAATGTCCGCTTAGTGGCCTCCACACAGTATAATGCCCCCATCCCCTGATTGCAATACACGGCCCCCTTTGTAGATAGTGCCCCCTATAGATTGTGCCATAGAGCCTCCATGTAGACAGCGCCATAATCCCCCACCTCCCGCTTGTAGACAGTGCCATACAGCCTCCCACCCAGGGGCGTAACTAAAGGCTCATGGGCCCCAATGCAAAGGTTCTTCTTGGGCCCCCCCCCAAACTTCTCATGGCCGACGGTTCGCAGCTTTCAGCTGCATCGCTGCGTTTCCTAAGTGACCCAACAATGCAGCACCAGCAGCCGGAGCGTCACTAAGGTCATGAAACGTCAGGGGAAATAGTCCCAATACATATGTCCCCCCCCAAAAAAAATAATTGTGTATGTATATGTGTATATAGGAGACAGCATATCTATAGCACTACGACCCTACAGCTATGGATAGGATTAGATACAAGGCTCAGCAGACAGTATCACACATTATAGGATTAGACACAGTGGCTCAGCAGACGGTATCACACATGATAGGATTAGATACAGTAGCTCAGCAGACAGTATCACACATGATAGGATTAGATACTGTGGCTCAGCAGACAGTATCACACATGATAGGATTAGATACAGTGGCTCAGCAGACAGTATCACACATGATAGGATTAGATACACTGGCTCAGCAGACAGTATCACACATGATAGGATTAGATACTGTGGCTCAGCAAACAGTATCACACATGATAGGATTAGATACACAGCTCAGCAGGCAGTATCACACATGATAGGATTAGATACATGGCTCAGCAGGCAGTATCACACATGATAGCATTAGATATAGGGCCCAGCAGACAGTATCACACATTATAGGATTAGATACAGTGGCTCAGCAGACAGTATCACACATGATAGGATTAGATACAGTGGCTCAGCAGACGGTATCGCGCATGATAGGATTAGATACAGTGGCTCAGCAGACAGTATCACGCATGATAGGATTAGATACAGCAGCTCAGCAGACAGTATCACACATGATAGGATTAGATACAGTGGTTCAGCAGACAGTATCACACATGATAGGATTAGATACAGTGGTTCAGCAGACTATATCACATATGATAGGATTAGATATAAGACCCAGCAGACAGTATCATACATGATAGGATTAGATACATGGCTCAGCAGACAGTATCACACATGATAGGATTAGATATATGGCTCAGCAGACAGTATCCCACATGATAGGATTAGATACAGTGGCTCAGCAGACAGTATCACACATGATAGGATTAGATACATGGCTCAGCAGACAGTATCACACATGATAGGATTAGATATACATCTCAGCAGACAGTATCACACATGATAGGATTAGATATATGGCTCAGCAGACAGTATCACACATGATAGGATTAGATATACATCTCAAGACACTGTATCACACATGATAGGATTAGATATATGGCTCAGCAGACAGTATGACAGGATTAGATACATCGCCCAGCTCGCTGACATTGCGGCTCCAGCGCTGGACCCAGGAAAGGTAAGAATAAGAATTATTTTCCTTTTTTATGTGTTACTAATTTTTTTTGTGTGTTTGTGTTTTTTAACAAGTTCGGTTGTTGGACTACTTCGGATTCGAGGACGACTTCAATGACAGCGTTATTTTTATTCAGAATAAAATGGATAACGAGGATTGTGTGGGTTTTTTTATTTCAATAAAATATTTTTTCTATGTCTTTATTTATCTAAACTTTATTACTACCGCCTTAGTAATGGCTGCTGGCTGACTGACAACCTCCATTACTAAGGCGAGGCTTAATGTTAGACATGAAGGGGCCAACACGAACACCCATTATTACCCCGGTACCCACCACCAACAGGGGTACCGGGAAGAGCTGGGTACGATCCAGAACACGACCATCTGTAATGACGTTCGGGCACTGGGGCGGCTGCAGGCTGGTATTATTAGGCTGGGAAGTCCATAAACAGTGACCCTCCCCACCCTGGTAATGCTAGGCTGCTGCTGTGTTGTATCTGGCTGGTTATAAAAATGGGGGAACCCCACATCGTTCTTTCCAATTATTTATTTATTTATTATTTTTTTTTAAATGACGTGGGGTCCCCCCCATTTTTCATAACCAGTCAGATACAACACAGCAGTAGCCACAGACTAGCATTACCAGGGCGGGAAGGGTCACTGTGTTTGGGCTTTCCCAACCTAATACTACCAGCCTGCGGCAGCCCCTGTGCCCAACCATCGCTACAGATGGTCGGGTACTGGATCGTACCCGGCACTTCCGGGCACCCCTGGTGGCGGTGGGTACCAGTATAATAATGGGGGTTAGTGTTAGCATCTGCATCGGCTAACACTAAGCCCCGCCCTAGTAATAGACGCTGTCAATCAGTCATCAGCTATTAATAAGGCGGTATTAATAAAGTTTAAAAAAAAAATACAAAGACATAGAAAAAAAACCCCACACAACCCTTATTAACCATTTTATTGATAATAAAAAAGCCGTCATTGAAGTAGTCCTCGAATCCAAAGTAAACCAACGACCGAACCTTTAAAAAAACACAAACAAAAAAAAAAAAACATTAGTAAGGGCCTGTTCACATCACCGCTGTCGGGTAACCCCTCAACAGAAAGGCAAACTGAAACCTCAGGTTCCGTTTCCCTAACCATTGATCTCCATGGTGACGGAAACATTGCGAATGGTTTCCGTTTGTCACCGTTGTGACAGGGTTCTGCTGTTTTCATGGAATCAATAGCGCAGTCGACTGCGCTATTGTTTACGTCAAGAACAACAGAACCCTGTCACAACGGTGACAAACGGAAACCATTCGCAATGTTTCCGTCACCATGGAGATCAATGGTGAGGGAAACAGAACCTGAGGTTTCAATTTGCTGCTGCGTTGAGGGGTTAAACAACAGAAACCTCAGAAGGAACCCCTCAACGGAACGGCAACGGTGATGTGAACACAGCCTAAAACATATGGTAGGCTTAGATACGGGGCCCAAGTGCATGTGTGATACTGTTTGTTGGACCCTGTATCTAAGCCCAAGGTAGGCTTAGATACAGGGTCCAGCAGACAGTAATCTTATACAGTATAAGCTGGGGCCCTGTATCTAAGCCTAACACATGGTAGGCTTAAAAGGAGTTGTCCAGTCCCTAAGCATTGTTGGCCTATCCTCAGGCTAGGCCATCAATAGCTGATGGGTCGGGGTCCGACTCCCGGGACCGCCGCCAATCAGCTGTTTTGAAGGGGGTGCAGCGCTCGTATAAGCGCTACTTTCCCTTAATTCCGGTCACTTTCTCACACTGGATCGCCGACACGAACGTGTCAGCAATTCACAGTGTGAGCAAGTAAAAGAAACGAAGGGGAAGCAGCGCTTATACGAGCGCTGCACTCCCTTCAAAACAGCTGATTGGCGGCGGTCCCGGGAGTCGGACCCCGACCCATCAGCTATTGATGGCCTAGCCTGAGGATAGGCCAACAATGCTTAGGGACTGGACAACTCCTTTTAAGCCTACCATGTGTTAGGTTTAGATACAGGACCCCAGCTTATACTGTATAAGATTACTGTCTGCTGGACCCTGTATCTAAGCCTACCTTGGGCTTAGATACAGGGTCCAACAAACAGTATCACACATGCACTTGGGCCCCATATCTAAGCCTACCATATGTGTTAGGCTGTGTTCACATCACCGTTGCCGTTCCGACCCATCAGCTTCAGCAGACAGTGGCACTAAACTTACCCTCCTCTTCAGCCACAGCGGAGGTCCTGACTCCATTAAGGGTTGGGATGTTGTGCGCAGCGAATAGCGTTGTGACGTCATGCGCTGCGCACAGCACTGTGACATCAGGATCGCCGCTGCGCCCTGGAAAGAGGAATGTAAGTACTGTCAGTTACTATAGTAACGGGGGCCCGTGTAGTTTATTACATAGGCCCCGTTACTATAGTACCTTTTCATTAATGTGGTGCTGGGGGCCGCGGGCCCCCTGGCTTTGGGGCCCGGTCGCAATTGAAACCGCTTTGACCCCTATAGTTATGCCACTGCTCCCACCTCCCCCTTGTAGACAGTGCCATCCAGCCCCCACCTCCTCGTAGATGTTGCCATACAGCCCCCACCTTCCCCTTGCAGACAGTGCCATACAGCCCCCACCTCCTTGTAGACAGTGCCATACAGCCCCCACCTCCTCGTAGATATTTCCATACAGTCCCCACCTCCCCCTTGCAGACAGTGCATTACAGGCCCCCACCTCCCCTTGTATACAGTGCCATACAGCCCCCACCTCCTTGTAGACAGTGCCATACAGCACCCACATCCCTTTGCAGACAGTGCCATACAGCCCCCACGTCCTTGTGGACAGTGTCATACAGGCCCCCGCCTCCTCCTTGTAGACAGTGCCATACAGTCTCCCACCTCCCCCTTGTAGACAGTGCGATACAGCCCCCACCTCCCCCTTGTAGACAGTGCAATACAGCCTCCCACCTCCCCTTGTAGACAGTACCATACAGCCCCCACGTCCCTGTAGACAGTGTCACACAGGCCCCCACCTCCTCCTTGTAGACAGTGCCATACAGCCTCCCACCTCCCCCTTGTAGACAGTGCCATGCAGTCCCCTCCTCCCACTTGCAGACAGTGCCATACAGTCCCCCACCTCCCCCTTGTAGACAGTGCCATACAGCCACCTCCTCCTCCTTGCATACAGTGGCATACAGCCCCCCACCTCCCCCTTGTAGACAGTGCCATACAGCCCCCACATCCTTGTAGACAGTGTAATTCAGGCCCCCACCTCCTCCTTGTAGACAGTGCCATACAGGCCCCCACCTCCTCCTTGTAGACAGTGCCATAGAGGCCCCACCTCCCCCTGGTAGACAGTGCCATACAGCCCCCACGTCCTTGTAGACAGTGTCATTCAGGCCCCCACCTCCTCCTTGTAGACAGTGCCATACAGTCTCCCACCTTCTCATTGTAGACAATGCCATAGAGGCCCAACCTCACCCTGGTAGACAGTGCAATACAGCCCCCACGTCCCTGTAGACAGTGTCATACAGGCCCCCACCTCCTCCTGTAGACAGTGCCATACAGCCTCCCACCTCCTCCTTGTAGACAGTGCCATACAGCCCCAACCTCCTTGTAGACAGTGCCATACAGCCCCCACCTCCCCCTTGTAGACAGTGCAATACAGCCTCCCACCTCCCCCTTGTAGACAGTGCCATGCAGCCCCCACCTCCCTCTTGTAGACAGTGTCATACAGCCCCCCACCTCCTCCTTGTAGACAGTGCCATACAGCCCCCACCTCCCCCTTGTAGACAGTGTCATACAGCCCCCCACCTCCTCCTTGTAGACAGTGCCATACAGCCCCAACCTCCTTGTAGACAGTGCCATACAGCCCCCACCTCCCCCTTGTAGACAGTGCAATACAGCCTCCCACCTCCCCCTTGTAGACAGTGCCATGCAGCCCCCACCTCCCTCTTGTAGACAGTGTCATACAGCCCCCCACCTCCTCCTTGTAGACAGTGTCATACAGCCCCCACCTCCCCCTTGCAGACAGTGTCATACAGCCCCCCACCTCCTCCTTGTAGACAGTGTCATACAGCCCCCCACCTCCTTCTTGTAGACAGTGTCATACAGCCCCCCACCTCCTCCTTGTAGACAGTGTCGTACAGCCCCCACCTCCTTGTAGACAGTGTCATACAGCCCCCACCTCCGCCTTGTAGACAGTGTCATACAGCCCCCACCTCCCCCTTGTAGACAGTGTCATACAGCCCCCCTCCTTGTAGACAGTGTCATACAGTCCCCCACCTCCTCCTTGTAGACAGTGCCATACAGCCCCCACCTCCTTGTAGACAGTGCCATACAGCCCCCACCTCCTTGTAGAAAGTGTCATACAGCCCCCACCTCCTTGTAGACAGTGTCATACAGCCCCCCACCTCCCCCTTGTAGACAGTGTCATACAGCCCCCCCACCTCCCCCTTGTAGACAGTGCCCCCAAACAAAAAGAATTGTACTCATCTAGGCCACGACGAACGGAGCTGCTTCACAATGCCGACGACAGAATCCTTGCGTAGGCTGGCATGATCCAGTGATGTCATCACGCCGGCCTGCGCAGGGATCTTGTAGGCTAGTACAGAACTTGTCAACCTTTTCAGACTCGAGGCACCCCTGGAAAAAAAAAATTTCCTCAGGGCACCCCTACCAAAAATTGGTTAGAGAAAGACCGAAACTGCTGAAAAGAAGCACTACACTCATAGGGTATGTTCACACATTCCTTCGGGAATTTTGGGGCAGATTTTAAATTGACAGCGTTATTTGACTTTTTTTTATGTTGCGTTTTTTTAAGCTGTTGAAGCTAACACAAAAGATGCAGGTAAAGGAGCTCCAAACGAGTGCAGCAGGTATTTTCTGCCTCCTATAAATTTCAATTGGAGGTCAGAGGTGGAATCCACTTGAAGACCATCAGCCCCCCACTCACAGTAAAATAACCATCAGCCCACCACTCACAGTAAAACAACCATCAGCCCCCTCACTCACAGTAAAATAACCATCAGCCCACCACTCACAGTAATAACCATCGGCCCCCACTCACAGTAATGACCATCAGCCCCCCACTCACAGTAATAACCATCAGCCCCCCACTCACAGTAATGACCCTCAGCCCCCCCACTCACAGTAATAACCATCAGCCCCCCACTCACAGTAATGACCATCAGCCCCCCACTCACAGTAATAACCATCAGCCCCCCACTCACAGTAATGACCATCAGCCCCCCACTCACAGTAATGACCATCAGCCCCCCACTCACAGTAATGACCATCAGCCCCCCACTCACAGTAATGACCATCAGCCCCCCACTCACAGTAATGACCATCAGCCCCCCACTCATAGTAAAATGACCATCAGCCCCCCATTCACAGTAAAATGACCATCAGCCCCCCACTCACAGTAAAATTATCATCAGCCCCCACTCACAGTAAAATGACCATCAGCCCCCCACTCACAGTAAAATGACCATCAGCCCACCGCTCACAGTAAAATAACCATCAGCCCCCCACTTACAGATGCCCCCTGTAGGTAGTGCCACACAGCCCCCTCGTAGATAGCACCACACAGCCCCCTTGTAGGTAGCGCCACACAGCCCCCTTGTAGATAGCACCACACAGCCCCCTTGTAGGTAGCGCCACACAGCCCCCTTGTAGATAGCACCACACAGCCCCCTTGAAGGTAGTGCCACAAAGCCCCCTTGTAGGTAGTGCCACACAGCCCCCTTGTAGATAGCACCACACAGCCCCCTTGTAGATAGCACCACACAGCCGCCTTGTAGATAGAACCACACAGCCGCCTTGTAGATAGAACCACACAGCCGCGTTGTAGGTAGTGCCACACAGCCCTCTTGTAGGTAGTGCCACAAAGCCCCCTTGTAGATAGTGCCACCAGCCCCCTTATAGATACCACCCCCCCTTCCTGTAGATAGCGCCACCATAGCTCCCTGAAGGAGCGGAATACCCCTGTGGCCAGGGATTCCGCTCCTGGACAGAGCGCTTGATGTCTCTGTCCATATATGGGGCAACTCCTGAAGCGGAAACCCCATCCACAGCATTGCCGACGCTGTGACCGTGGATTCCACTCCAGGAGAAGCCCCTGACCTCTCTGTCCATTTATGGACAGTGACGTCAGGGGCTTCTCCTGGAGCCGAATCCCCGGCCAAAGGGAGATTTCACTCCTTCAGGGAGCTACAGTGGCGTATGTATCTACGGAGGTGGGGAGGTGCTATCTACAAGGGGGCTGCACTTCGCGCTGTGAGGAGGAGGAGAGGGAGAGAAAGCATGGCCATGGCAGTGGTTTAGAGGAGTGTCACGGCACCCCTGGAGGGTTCTCACGACACCCCAGTTGGAACCACTGGCCTAGTAGATAGCATAGCCTCCCTGCTCTGCTAAAGTGTTCAATAGCATCTGCATCCTAAGGATCTGCCAAGACCCCTAAATAAACACAGACCCCAGACCAGACCTTTAAATAAACACAGACACCGGACCAGACCCCTAAATAAATACAGACCCGAAACCAGACCCCTAAATAAATACGGACGCCAGACCAGACCTCCTAAATAAACACAGACCCCAAACCAGACCCCTAAATAAATACAGACACTTGACCAGACCCCTAAAAAAATACAGACCCCCAGACCAGACCCCTAAATAAATACAGACCCCAGACAAGACCCCTAAATAAATTCAGACCCCGGACCAGATCCCTAAATAAATAAAGACCCCTAAATAAACGCAGACCCCAGACCAGATCCTTAAATAAACTCAGACCCTGGACCAGACCCCTAAATAAACACAGACCCCGGACCAGACCCCTAAATAAACACAGACACCAAACCCCTAAATAAATACCGATGCCAGACCAGACCCCTAAATAAACACAGAGCCCGGACAAGACCCTTAAATAAATACAGACCCCAGACCAGACCCCTAAATGAATACAGTTCCCGGACCAGACCCTTAAATAAATACAGACCCCAGACCAGACCCCTAAATAAATACAGACCCCCAGACCAAACCCCTAAATAAATACAGACCTCAGACCAGACCCCTAAATATGTACAGACCTCAGACCCCATACACTTACACACAGCAGTTCACACTTTGCTTCTCCTCTGTGGAACATTGCTGCTCCGCCCTCTGGCTTCAGGACCTGCCCACTAAGGGCGGGTTCACACATGGCGGAATTTCACTTAAATTCCGCTGCGGACACTCCGCAGCGTTAATCCGCAGCGGAGCCGTTTCTACATTGACTTTCACTTTAATTTAGCAGTGTTCGTTTACACGATGCGTACAATTCCGCTGCGGAGCATAGGCTGCGGAGCGGAATTTGGTGTCCGCAGCATGCTCTGTCTGTTGCGGAGCAGTGGCGGACTCATGGCGGAATTTCTCCATTGACTTCAATGGAGATTCAAAGTTCCGCAATGAAGTCCGCAGCTGTCATGCACATGTCATGTGTGCTGCGGATGCGTCTTGCTTTTTTAACTTGACATTTCTTCATTCTGGCTGGACCTATGTATTTCTAGGTCTACAGCCAGACTGAGGAAGTCAATGGGGCTCCCGGAATTACGGGAGCGTTGCTAGCACACGTCAGTAAATAGTCACTGTCCAGGGTGCTGAAAGAGTTAAGCGATCGGCAGTAACTGTTTCTGCACCCGGGACAGTGACTACCGATCCCAATATACAGCAACCTGTAAAAAAATATAAGTTCATACTTACCGAGAACTCCCTGTTTCTGTCTCCAGTCCGGCCTCCCAGGATGACGTTTCAGTGTAAGTGACGGCTGCAGCCAATCACAGGCCAAGCACAGGCTGCAGCGGTCACATGGACTGGCGCGTCATCCAGGGAGATCGGGCTGGATGCCGAAGGAGGGACGCGTCATAAAGACAACGGGCGGTAAGTATGAATTTCTTTTACTTTCACTAGGGAAAGTGCTGTCCCTTCTCTCTATCCTGCACTGATAGGGAGAAGGGAAGCACTTTTCCCGCAGTCCGCAGCAGCTAGTCCGCATCAATTTTCTGCACATTTTGTGCAGATCCGCAGCCGTAATCCGCAACCCGGATTAGGTGCGGCATTGATGCGGACAGTTGCGGAGGAATTCCGCCATGTGTGGTCATGCCCTTATAGTCATGTGACCTCATCTGGTCCTTCATCAGTCCCGCTCACATTTACGCCTGGAAACATCGCATAAAGCAATTTGGGGAAAAAAGATGTGACAAAACCGCAATGTAAATCAATTCCCAATATCTTTATTTGTTTAATAAAATTCCTGTTATGAGGTGGCTCCCTCAGCGATCGCTTTCCAATATCCCAGCCCTGGGTGGTGGTAATATGGGAATATATTATATGTGAGTGATATACGGTTATTATATGTGAGTGATATATGGTTATTATATGTGAGTGATATACGGCTATAATGTGTGAGTGATATACGGTTATTATATGTGAGTGATATAGGGTTATTATATGTGAGTGATATACAGATATTATATGTGAGTGATATACAGTTATTATATGTGAATGATACACGGTTATTATATGTGAGTGATATACGGTTATTATATGTGAGTGATATACGGTTATTATATGTCAGTGATATACGGTTATTATATGTGAGTGATATACGGTTATTATATGTGAGTGATATATGGTTATTATATGTGAGTGATATACGGTTATTATATGTGAGTGATATACGGTTATTATATGTGAGTGATATACGGTTATTATATGTGAGTGATAAATGGTTATTATATGTGAGTGATATACGGTTATTATATGTGAGTCATATAAAGTTATTATGTGTGAGTGATATACGGTTATTATATGTGAGTGATATACGGTTATTATATGTGAGTGATATAAAGTTATTATGTGTGAGTGATATACGGTTATTATATGTGAGTGATATATGGTTATTATATGTGAGTGATATACGGTTATTATATGTGAGTCATATAAAGTTATTATGTGTGAGTGATATACGGTTATTATATGTGAGTGATATACGGTTATTATATGTGAGTGATATAAAGTTATTATGTGTGAGTGATATACGGTTATTATATGTGAGTGTTATATACGGTTATTATATGTGAGTGATATACGGTTATTATATGTCAGTGATATACGGTTATTATATGTGAGTGATATACGGTTATTATATGTGAGGGATATACGGCTGTTATATGTGAGTGATATACAGTTATTATATGTGAGTGATATATGGCTATTATATGTGAGTAATATATACGGTTATTATATGTGAGTGATATATGGTTATTATATGTGAGTGATATACAGATATTATATGTGAGTGATATACGGCTATTATATGTGAGTGATATACGGTTATTATATGTGAGTGATATACACATATTATATGTGAGGGATAAATGGCTATTATATGTGAGTGATATACGGCTATTATATGTGAGTGATATACAGTTATTATATGTGAGTGATATACGGCTATTATATGTGAGTGATATACGGTTATTATATGTGAGGGATATACGGCTGTTATATGTGAGTGATATACAGTTATTATATGTGAGTGATATATGGCTATTATATGTGAGTGATATACGGTTATTATATGTGAGTGATATATGGTTATTATATGTGAGTAATATACGGTTATTATATGTGAGTGATATACGGATATTATATGTGAGTGATATATGGTTATTATATGTCAGTGATATACGGTTATTATATGTGAGTGATATACGGTTATTATATGTGAGTGATATACAGATATTATATGTGAGTGATATACGGCTATTATATGTGAGTGATATACAGTTATTATATGTGAGTGATATACGGTTATTATATGTGAGTGATATACGGTTATTATATGTGAGTGATATACAGATATTATATGTGAGTGATATACGGCTATTATATGTGAGTGATATACGGTTATTATATGTGAGTGATATACACATATTATATGTGAGGGATAAATGGCTATTATATGTGAGTGATATACGGCTATTATATGTGAGTGATATACAGTTATTATATGTGAGTGATATACGGCTATTATATGTGAGTGATATACGGTTATTATATGTGAGTGATATATGGTTATTATATGTGAGTTATATACGGTTATTATATGTGAGTGATATACGGTTATTATATGTGAGTGTTCTACGGTTATTATATGTGACTGATATACAAATATGATATGTGAGTGATATACGGATATTATATGTGAGTGATATACGGTCATTATATGTGAGTGATATATGGTTATTATATGTCAGTGATATACGGTTATTATATGTGAGTGATATACGGTTATTATATGTGAGTGATATATGGTTATTATATGTGAGTGATATACAGATATTATATGTGAGTGATATACGGATATTATATATGAGTGATATACGGTTATTATATGTGAGTGATATACGGCTATTATATGTGAGTGATATACAGTTATTATATGTGAGTGATATACAGTTATTATATGTGAGTGATATACGGTTATTATATATGAGTGATATATACGGTTATTATATGTGTGATATAAAGTTATTATGTGTGAGTGATATACGGTTATTATATGTGAGTGATATACAGTTATTATATGTGAGTGATATACGGATATTATATGTGAGTGATATATGGTTATTATATGTCAGTGATATACGGTTATTATATGTGAGTGATATACGGTTATTATATGTGAGTGATATACGGATATTATATGTGAATGATATACGGATATTATATGTGAGTGATATACGGATATTATATGTGTGTGATATACTGTTATTATATGTGAGTGATATACGGTTATTATATGTGAGTGATATACGGTTATTATATGTGAGTGATATACAGATATTATATGTGAGTGATATACGGCTATTATATGTGAGTGATATACGGTTATTATATGTGAGTGATATACACATATTATATGTGAGGGATAAATGGCTATTATATGTGAGTGATATACGGCTATTATATGTGAGTGATATACAGTTATTATATGTGAGTGATATACGGCTATTATATGTGAGTGATATACGGTTATTATATGTGAGTGATATATGGTTATTATATGTGAGTTATATACGGTTATTATATGTGAGTGATATACGGTTATTATATGTGAGTGTTCTACGGTTATTATATGTGAGTGATATACAAATATGATATGTGAGTGATATACGGATATTATATGTGAGTGATATACGGTCATTATATGTGAGTGATATATGGTTATTATATGTCAGTGATATACGGTTATTATATGTGAGTGATATACGGTTATTATATGTGAGTGATATATGGTTATTATATGTGAGTGATATACAGATATTATATGTGAGTGATATACGGATATTATATATGAGTGATATACGGTTATTATATGTGAGTGATATACGGCTATTATATGTGAGTGATATACAGTTATTATATGTGAGTGATATACAGTTATTATATGTGAGTGATATACGGTTATTATATATGAGTGATATATACGGTTATTATATGTGTGATATAAAGTTATTATGTGTGAGTGATATACGGTTATTATATGTGAGTGATATACAGTTATTATATGTGAGTGATATACGGATATTATATGTGAGTGATATATGGTTATTATATGTCAGTGATATACGGTTATTATATGTGAGTGATATACGGTTATTATATGTGAGTGATATACGGATATTATATGTGAATGATATACGGATATTATATGTGAGTGATATACGGATATTATATGTGTGTGATATACGGTTATTATATGTGAATGATATACGGATATTATATGTGAGTGATATACGGTCATTATATGTGAGTGATATACAGTTATTTTATGTGAGTGATATATGGTTATTATATGTGAGTGATATACGGTTATTATATTGAGTGATATATGGTTATTATATGTGAGTGATATACAGTTACTAGATGTGAATGATGTACGGCTATTATATGTGAGTGATATACAGTTATTATATGTGAGTGATATATGGTTATTATATGTCAGTGATATACGGTTATTATATGTGAATGATATACGGTTATTATATGTGAGTGATATACGGTTATTATATGTGAGTGATATACAAATATTATATGTGAGTGATATACAGATATTATATGTGAGTGATATACGGTTATTATATGTGAGTGATATATGGTTATTATATGTGAGTGATATACAGTTACTAGATGTGAATGATGTACGGCTATTATATGTGAGTGATATACAGTTATTATATGTGAGTGATATATGGTTATTATATGTCAGTGATATACGGTTATTATATGTGAATGATATACGGTTATTATATGTGAGTGATATACGGTTATTATATGTGAGTGATATACAAATATTATATGTGAGTGATATACAGATATTATATGTGAGTGATATACGGTCATTATATGTGAGTGATATACGGTTATTATATTGAGTGATATACGGTTATTATATGTGAATGATGTACGGCTATTATGTGTGAGTGATATACGGATATTATATGTGAGTCATATACGACTGTTATATGTGAGTGATATACGGCTATTATGTGTGAGTGATATACGGATATTATATGTGAGTGATATACGGATATTATATGTGAGTGATATACGGTTATTATATGTGAGTGATATACGGTTATTTTATGTTTCTAGGACATGATCAGGTGTTACTGGATCTGCCGTTCTCTGTGCAAGAAACAAGTCCGGACAGTAGGGTATGGCGAGTGGATCGTCCTCTGCTGCACCGTCCACCAATCACATCACAAGGTAAAGACTTTGTGGCCCCTTCTCTTCTCTGCGTCTGATAAAATGTCAGGAGGTCACACAACAATCAAGTTTCTATATGGGGCGCAGTTATAGGGGCAACAGACAAACAGAGTCATCTATGGGGGGCTCCAAAACACGGGTGATATACGGTTATTATATGTGAGTTATATACGGTTATTATATGTAAGTGATATACGGTTATTATATGTGAGTGATATACGGCTATTATATGTGAGTGATATACGGCTATTATATGGGAGTGATATACGGTTATTATATGTGAGTGATACACGGTTATTATATGTGAGTGATATACAGTTATTATATGTGTGTGATATACGGTTATTATATGTGAGTGATATACGGCTATTATATGTGAGTGATATACAGTTATTATATGTGTGTGATATACGGTTATTATATGTGAGTAATATACGGTTATTATATGTGAGTGATAAACAGTTATTATATGTGAGTGATATACGGTTATTATATGTGAGTGATATACGGTTATTATATGTGAGTGTATACAGTTATTATATGTGCGTGATATACGGTTATTATATGTGAGGGATATACGGTTATATGTGAGTGATATACGGTTATTATATGTGAGTGATATACGGCTATTATATGGGAGTGATATACGGTTAGTATATGTGAGTGATATACGGCTATTATATGTGAGTGATATACGGCTATTATATGGGAGTGATATACGGTTATTATATGTGAGTGATATGCGGTTATTATATGTGAGTGATATATGGTTATTATATGTGAGTGATATATGGTTATTATATGTGCGTGATATACGGTTATTATATATGAGTGATATACGGCTATTATATGGGAGTGATATACGGTTATTATATGTGAGTGATATACGGTTATTATATGTGAGTGATATACGGTTATTATATGTGAGTGATATACGGTTATTATATGTGAGTGATATACAGTTATTATATGTGAGTGATATACGGATATTATATGTGAGTGATTTACAGTTATTATATGTGTGTTATATACGGTTATTATATGTGAGTAATATACGGTTATTATATGTGAGTGATATACGGTTATTATATGTGAGTGATATACGGTTATTATATGTCAGTGATATACGGTTATTATATGTGAGTGATATACGGTTATTATATGCGAGGGATATACGGCTGTTATATGTGAGTGATATACAGTTATTATATGTGAGTGATATACGGCTATTATATGTGAGTGATATACGGTTATTATATGTGCGTGATATATGGTTATTATATGTGAGTGATATACAGATATTATATGTGAGTCATATACGGTTATTATATGTGAGTGATATACACATATTATATGTGAGGGATATACGGCTATTATATGTGAGTGATATACGGCTATTATATGTGAGTGATATACAGTTATTATATGTGAGTGATATACGGCTATTATATGTGAGTGATATACGGTTATTATATGCGAGTGATATATGGTTATTATATGTGAGTGATATACGGTTATTATATGTGAGTGATATACGGTTATTATATGTGAGTGATCTACGGTTATTATATGTGAGTGATCTACGGTTATTATATGTGAGTGATATACAAATATTATATGTGAATGATATACGGATATTATATGTGAGTGATATATGGTTATTATATGTCAGTGATATACGGTTATTATATGTGAGTGATATACGGTTATTATATGTGAGTGATATACGGTCATTATATGTGAGTGATATATGGTTATTATATGTCAGTGATATACGGTTATTATATGTGAGTGATATACTGTTATTATATGTGAGTGATATACGGTCATTATATGTGAGTGATATACGGATATTATATGTGAGTGATATACGGTTATTATATGTGAGTGATATACAGATATTATATGTGAGTGATATACGGATATTATATATGAGTGATATACGATTATTATATGTGAGTGATATACGGCTATTATATGTGAGTGATATACAGTTATTATATGTGAGTGATATACAGTTATTATATGTGAGTGATATACAGTTATTATATGTGAGTGATATACAGATATTATATGTGAGTGATATACGGATATTATATATGAGTGATATACGGATATTATATGTGAGTGATATATGGTTATTATATGTCAGTGATATACGGTTATTATATGTGAGTGATATACGGTTATTATATGTCAGTGATATACGGTTATTATATGTGAGTGATATACAGATATTATATGTGAATGATATACGGATATTATATGTGAGTGATATACGGTCATTATATGTGAGTGATATACAGTTATTATATGTGAGTGATATATGGTTATTATATGTGAGTGATATACGGTTATTATATTGAGTGATATACGGTTATTATATGTGAGTGATATATGGTTATTATATGTGAGTGATATACAGTTACTAGATGTGAATGATGTACGGCTATTATATGTAAGTAATATACAGTTATTATATGTGAGTGATATATAGTTATTATATTTGAGTGATATATGGTTATTATATGTCAGTGATATACGGTTATTATATGTGAATGATATACGGTTATTATATGTGAGTGATATACGGTTATTATATGTGAGTGATATACAGATATTATATGTGAGTGATATACAGATATTATATGTGAGTGATATACGGTCATTATATGTGAGTGATATACGGTTATTATATTGAGTGATATACGGTTATTATATGTGAATGATGTACGGCTATTATGTGTGAGTGACATACGGATATTATATGTGAGTGATATACGGCTATTATGTGTGAGTGATATACGGATATTATATGTGAGTGATATATGGATATTATATGTGAGTGATATATGGTTATTATATGTGTGTGATATACGGTTATTATATGTGAGTGATATACGGATATTATATGTGAGTGATATACGGATATTATATGTGAGTGATATACGATTATTATATGTGAGTGATATACGGTTATTTTATGTTTCTAGGACATGATCAGGTGTTACTGGATCTGCCATTCTCTGTGCAAGAAACAAGTCCGGACAGTAGGGTATGGCGAGTGGATCGTCCTCTGCTGCACCGTCCACCAATCACATCACAAGGTAAAGACTTTGTGGCCCCTTCTCTTCTCTGCGTCTGATAAAATGTCAGGAGGTCACACAACATTCAAGTTTCTATATGGGGCGCAGTTATAGGGGCAACAGACAAACAGAGTCATCTATGGGGGGCTCCAAAACACGGGTGATATACGGTTATTATATGTGAGTTATATACGGTTATTATATGTAAGTGATATACGGTTATTATATGTGAGTGATATACGGCTATTATATGTGAGTGATATACGGCTATTATATGGGAGTGATATACGGTTATTATATGTGAGTGATACACGGTTATTATATGTGAGTGATATACAGTTATTTTATGTGTGTGATATACGGTTATTATATGTGTGTGATATACGGTTATTATATGTGAGTGATATACGGCTATTGTATGTGAGTGATATACAGTTATTATATGTGTGTGATATACGGTTATTATATGTGAGTAATATATGGTTATTATGTGTGAGTGATATACGGTTATTATATGTGAGTGATATACGGTTATTATATGTGAGTGATATACAGTTATTATATGTGAGTGATATACGGATATTATATGTGAATGATATACGGTTATTATATGTGAGTGATATACGGATATTATATGTGAGTGATATACGGATATTATATGTGAGTGATATACGGTTATTATATGTGAATGATATACGGTTATTATATGTGAGTGATATACTGTTATTATATGTGAGTGATATACGGTTATTATATGTGAGTGATATACGGTTATTATATGTGAGTGATATACAGTTATTATATGTGAGTGATATACGGACATTATATGTGAGTGATATGCGGCTATTATGTGTGAGTGATATATGGTTATTATATGTGAGTGATATACGGTTATTATATGTGAGTGATATACAGTTATTATATGTGAGTGATATACGGATATTATATGTGAGTAATATACGGTTATTATATGTGAGTGATATACAGTTATTATATGTGAGTGATATACGGTTATTATATGTGAGTGATATACGGTTATTTTATGTGAGTGATATATGGTTATTATATGTGAGTGATATACAGTTATTATATGTGAGTGATATACGGTTATTATATGTGAGTGATATACAGTTATTATATGTGAGTGATATACGGTTATTATATGTGAGGGATATACGGTTATTATATGTGAGTGATATACGGTTATTATATGTGAGTGATATATGGTTATTATATGTGAGTGATATACGGCTATTATATGTGAGTGATATACGGTTATTATATGTGAGTGATATATGGTTATTATATGTGAGTCATATACGGTTATTATATGTGAGTGATATATGGTTATTATATGTGAGTCATATTCAGATATTATATGTGAGTGATATACAGTTATTATATGTGAGTGATATACAGTTATTATATGTGAGTGATATACGGTTATTATATGTGAGTGATATACAGATATTATATGTGAGTGATATACGGTTATTATGTGTGAGTGATATACGTTTATTATATGTGAGTGATATAGGGTTATTATATATGAGTGATATACAGTTATTATATGTGAGTGATATACGGATATTATATGTGAGTGATATACGGATATTATATGTGAGTGATATACAGTTATTATGTGTGAGTGATATACGGTTATTATATTTGAGTGATATACAGATATTATATGTGAGTGATATACGGTTATTATATGTGAGTGATATACGGTTATTATATGTGAGTGATATACGGATATTATATGTGAGTGATATACAGTTATTATATGTGAGTGATATACGGTTATTATATGTGAGTAATATACGGTTATTATATGTGAGTGATATACGGTTATTATATGTGAGTGATATATGGTTATTATATGTGAGTGATATACGGTTATTATATGTGAGTGTATACAGTTATTATGTGTGAGTGATATACGGCTATTATATGTGTGTGATATACGGCTATTATATGTGAGTGATATACAGTTATTATATGTGAGTGATATACGGCTATTATATGTGTGTTATATACGGTTATTATATGTGAGTGATATACAGTTATTATATGTGAGTGATATACGGTTATTATATGTGAGTGATATACGGTTATTATATGTGAGTGATATACGGCTATTATATGTGTGTTATATACGGTTATTATATGTGAGTGATATACAGTTATTATATGTGAGTGATATACGGTCATAATATGTGAGTGATATACGGTTATTATATGTGAGTGATATACGGCTATTGTATGTGAGTGATATACAGTTATTATATGTGTGTGATATACGGTTATTATATGTGAGTAATATATGGTTATTATGTGTGAGTGATATACGGTTATTATATGTGAGTGATATACGGTTATTATATGTGAGTGATATACAGTTATTATATGTGAGTGATATACGGATATTATATGTGAATGATATACGGTTATTATATGTGAGTGATATACGGATATTATATGTGAGTGATATACGGATATTATATGTGAGTGATATACGGTTATTATATGTGAATGATATACGGTTATTATATGTGAGTGATATACTGTTATTATATGTGAGTGATATACGGTTATTATATGTGAGTGATATACGGTTATTATATGTGAGTGATATACAGTTATTATATGTGAGTGATATACGGACATTATATGTGAGTGATATGCGGCTATTATGTGTGAGTGATATATGGTTATTATATGTGAGTGATATACGGTTATTATATGTGAGTGATATACAGTTATTATATGTGAGTGATATACGGATATTATATGTGAGTAATATACGGTTATTATATGTGAGTGATATACAGTTATTATATGTGAGTGATATACGGTTATTATATGTGAGTGATATACGGTTATTTTATGTGAGTGATATATGGTTATTATATGTGAGTGATATACAGTTATTATATGTGAGTGATATACGGTTATTATATGTGAGTGATATACAGTTATTATATGTGAGTGATATACGGTTATTATATGTGAGGGATATACGGTTATTATATGTGAGTGATATACGGTTATTATATGTGAGTGATATATGGTTATTATATGTGAGTGATATACGGCTATTATATGTGAGTGATATACGGTTATTATATGTGAGTGATATATGGTTATTATATGTGAGTCATATACGGTTATTATATGTGAGTGATATATGGTTATTATATGTGAGTCATATTCAGATATTATATGTGAGTGATATACAGTTATTATATGTGAGTGATATACAGTTATTATATGTGAGTGATATACGGTTATTATATGTGAGTGATATACAGATATTATATGTGAGTGATATACGGTTATTATGTGTGAGTGATATACGTTTATTATATGTGAGTGATATAGGGTTATTATATATGAGTGATATACAGTTATTATATGTGAGTGATATACGGATATTATATGTGAGTGATATACGGATATTATATGTGAGTGATATACAGTTATTATGTGTGAGTGATATACGGTTATTATATTTGAGTGATATACGGATATTATATGTGAGTGATATTAGGTTACTATATGTGAGTGATATACGGATATTATATGTGAGTGATATACAGTTATTATATGTGAGTGATATACGGTTATTATATGTGAGTAATATACGGTTATTATATGTGAGTGATATACGGTTATTATATGTGAGTGATATATGGTTATTATATGTGAGTGATATACGGTTATTATATGTGAGTGTATACAGTTATTATGTGTGAGTGATATACGGTTATTATATGTGTGTGATATACGGCTATTATATGTGAGTGATATACAGTTATTATATGTGAGTGATATACGGCTATTATATGTGTGTTATATACGGTTATTATATGTGAGTGATATACAGTTATTATATGTGAGTGATATACGGTTATTATATGTGAGTGATATACGGTTATTATATGTGAGTGATATACGGCTATTATATGTGTGTTATATACGGTTATTATATGTGAGTGATATACAGTTATTATATGTGAGTGATATACGGTCATAATATGTGAGTGATATACAGTTATTATATGTGAGTGATATACGGCTATTATATGTGTGTTATATACGGTTATTATATGTGAGTGATATACAGTTATTATATGTGAGTGATATACGGTTATTATATGTGAGTGATATACGGTTATTATATGTGAGTGATATACAGTTATTATATGTGAGTGATATACGGTTATTATATGTGAGTGATATACGGTTATTATATGTGAGTGATATACGGTTATTATATGTGAGTGATATATGGTTATTATATGTGAGTGATATACGGTTATTATATGTGAGTGATATACGGTTATTATATGTGAGTAATATACGGTTATTATATGTGAGTGATATACGGTTATTATATGTGAGTGATATATGGTTATTATATGTGAGTGATATACGGTTATTATATGTGAGTGTATACAGTTATTATGTGTGAGTGATATACGGTTATTATATGTGTGTGATATACGGCTATTATATGTGAGTGATATACGGTCATAATATGTGAGTGATATACAGTTATTATATGTGAGTGATATACGGCTATTATATGTGTGTTATATACGGTTATTATATGTGAGTGATATACAGTTATTATATGTGAGTGATATACGGTTATTATATGTGAGTGATATACGGTTATTATATGTGAGTGATATACAGTTATTATATGTGAGTGATATACGGATATTATATATGAGTGATATACAGTTATTATATGTGAGTGATATATGGTTATTATATGTGAGTGATATACGGTTATTATATGTGAGTGATATACGGATATTATATGTCAGTGATATACGGTTATTATATGTGAGTGATATACGGATATTATATGTGAGTGATATACGGTTATTATATGTGAGTGATATATGGTTATTATATGTGAGTGATATACGGTTATTATATGTGAGTGATATACGGTTATTATATGTGAGTGATATATGGTTATTATATGTGAGTGATATATGGTTATTATATGTGAGTGATATATGGTTATTATATGTGAGTGATATATGGTTATTATATGTGAGTGATATACGGTTATTATATGTGAGTGATATATGGTTATTATATGTGAGTCATATACAGATATTATATGTGAGTGATATACGGTTATTTTATGTTTCTAGGACATGATCAGGTGTTACTGGATCTGCCGTATTTTGTGCAAGAAACAAGTCCGGACAGTAGGGTATGGCGAGTGGATCGTCCTCTGCTGCACCGTCCACCAATCACATCACAAGGTAAAGACTTTGTGGCCCCTTCTTTTCTCTGCATGTGATAAAATGTCAGGAGGTCACACAACAATTAAGTTTCTATATGGGGCGCAGTTATAGGGGCAACAGACAAACAGAGTCGCCTATGGGGGGCTCCAAAACACGGACAAGTTTTTATTTTTGTTTCGGATGTCACAAGACACCTTGGAGAGATCGTTGGGGGTCCGCTGTAGACAATGTGTTTACCCATCAGTGTGTGAGCTCCAGGTGACAACCAATAGATGAAGCGTTTGTTGTGTCTTTAAATGAGGTTCATGGGCTTGCGGACGAGGGGCATTGGTTTGTTTAATACAGACTTGACCATGACCCTTCAGAGAGTTTGGGTAATAAATGTTTGGTTGGACACCACTTTTTCGTACTTTGGGCCTCTCTATCCTTATGATAGACATCTTTATAGTAACATTTATGACCCAAACACCTGCAAAGTGACCTCATGCAATGCAACTACATGCTCCCGATGTCCCCCGGAGACGACTAAAAAAAACCAACAGATACTATAAGTAACAGAGGTTTTCGTATTCTTGTATTTCAGGGTCACAGAATGTACTGGAAGGATTATCGTACCCCATAATGGACACAACTACAATTACTATAAATATACGATCGCCCAGGCCTTCAGTCTGAATCAACGATGAACGCGGAAAAGGCAAAGAATGGAGACGGAAGAGATAAAATACACGGAAATCTGAGCTACCAGAGTAAAGGACTCCACTCGATGTAGATGGTGATTTGGATCCACACAATGTTTTTTATGTGACGCTGCACAAGAAATTAGTGGGATCTCTCAGTAGTGCAGCCTCAGGCTTTGGCCAGTAACTCCAAGCATTCAACTGTGCTCGGACCTTGCTCCATTATTGGTACGTTTTACAGTAGAAAAACCTTCTGTGAAGGGGTTGACCAAATAACTTGGGTCCTCAGACCTACTTATTCCCATTAGAGGGCCCAAATGAGGAGGTAGTGTCTACAAGGGGGCAGAAAGGAGACCACCTCGGTTACCGGCCACCATAGCAGCCTCCGTTTTTGCATTTACAGTAGTTTCTCCTTTTGGCCCACTGCTGCTCCAAGCCCCTAATTTTGCCTATTTGACCTATTGTACTTACCACCCCTATATCTACCTTTTCCCTCCCCTTAAAGCTTTACTTAATTTAATGAACCATTTTGTGTTGTCATTACACCTATCAAGTGTTTGAGGCATGCGTTTACTCGTTTATCGGATGATCGATGTTTACATATGAACGCTCATTGGCCCGTGTAAATTTGCACCTTACTTTTATTTAAGACTTTTATTTATTATTTCTTTTTTTTTCATTTTTGTATTGATGAATTTAAAGGCCGTTCTGTTTGTACATAGTGGGATGATGCTGTTACTAGAGAGAATATATTTGTTTGTCTCGTTTATATGCTTTGTGCCTCAGTTTATTTAGGTTATTAAAGCGAATATGTCATTGTCTTCTTATTTGGTTTTCCTTTTATCCAAATGCACCGACTGCTTACATAATTGTTCCAGGAAGTCGGATTGTTTTCTGCTTTTCACATGTCCTCAATTCTCTGCCTAGTTGGAAAAGAAAGCTCAGTGATGTTCACTGTCCTCGCTAAAAAAAAATCTGTGTCCCCGCAGATTGGTGAAGGTCTCTAACTCAGTATTCCCAACTAATTCAGGACGCTTTCATTCTCAGTTGGGTTGGTGGTCGCGATCGAAGGCGTAACTTGATGCTCCAGCCCCAATGTAACATCTGTAACGGGGCACCCTACCTACTATGTGCTGTTTATAATACTGGCATCTTCATATGTGGTAAAGTGCTAATTCTATGGCCCCAATTGCTCTTCCCCTTGTCCCAATGTTTTACACAAAGCTTCTAATTAAAACCAATTAGTGATTTGTTGATGTTATACAGCTAATATGTCAAATATTTTTACAGCCAACATAATAAACAGGGTCACACTATTCAGAAAATTACCAGGACCCTCTTCGGTTTATGAAACAGTTTGTCGTTCCAGGTAAGGAAATGCATCTCACTTCTGGGTAAAGCTTTTTCCACTTTATACAAAAAACAACATTGAATATAGGAAAGGATGTGGTTTCTAAATAAGACCTTTGTGTGAACTGTTGTAAATGTAATATAATACTCATTGGTCTTTGTTGCTCAGAACCATGGGTTGAGGATAGTACCCATTGCGGTACCATAAACCTGGTGAAGAGAACACCCCATATCACAAAACCTCTCATAGACATGTAATACCTGTAGGGATAGTTGTCACAATACTTGGCACAAATCACTGCTTTGTTGCGATCATCACAAATAAATAATTCAGAGACCCTCTTTAGTTTGCCAAGCAATAAGTGCTTCCAGCTAAGGTGAATTTATGTTAATTCCTAAATAAAAGACTTGAAAGTTAAATGTTGTAAAAGTAATATAAGATTCATAGATTTTACCAGTGTTTCTCATAACAGTGGGTTGATGATCGTACCCATTGCGGTACCACAAACCTGGTAGTCAGAAAACCTCTCAAATGGGGATTTATTAAAGAAATATAACTCTCTCCCATATTTCAGGAATATAGGGCAGCTGAAAAGTGAATCTGTCTAGTGTACCATCTACAGCTGTCCACTCTACCAGCTAAGATATGGAAAGACCTATCTCATAAATCACAAATCAGAACGCACATGGAATATTATGAACAGTTCTGGGCATTTATAAATATATCAAAGATCAAAACAAAGATCTGTCTAATGATTTATTTATACCCAGGACTGTAACTATATATTTTTTTCCATATGATGAGGATTATTTACTTCTGCCACATGGGGGGGGGGGGGGGGGGTGTTGCCTTTCTCTGGACTAATTGCATTAGAATAGGGTGAACTAGATGGGCATGTCTTTTTTTCAACCTTATCAACTATGTCTCACTGTTAGATTGGCATCCAAAAAAAATCTGCAGAAAATAATGTATATGCGTAAAAAGTCATTTATACATGATACATAACATAGTGTGGCCATGACAAACAAAATCCTAGGAGCTTGCTCTGCCACTGGGCTGTAGCTGTAAGTTTTTACCCCTCTACATTCAAAGTCCATTGAATTTCAAAACATGTAGTAATACAAACCTGCCACCGGATGGCGATGTAGTACTGCATGAACATAGATGTTTTGTGTTGGGTATAATTTCATACATTTCTCGGTAACCATTACAAATAAATAAGAATAACGTTATTGTTTTTTGCAGTTTCTTCAGACAATGTGTATTTGAAATGTCAATGCCGTCCATATTTACTTCATTCACAAGAATTTACCGAGACAATATCAATTAGTCTTTAAGGTGCACCAGTATTTTGCAAAATGCATTGTAGGCGTTCGCTATGTAGTCTATCGTATATGTTCCCAGCATAATTAAGAAGCTTGAGTGAAGGACATGCTGATGATGTTCTCCAGAACTTCGCTCGGGGGATGAATGACTTCACAAGCGTAAGCTATGGTCATGTCCAAACCATCAACGAACCCAACATTTAACCCATGAAAAATGTCCCTGAGCACCAGATACTGGACATATCCATGGAAGTCGCTGAACCTTTCCATGTCTATGTCCATGTCCCGGGCATTCTCTTCCTTGATGATCACCTTGGTCCTGGGGCTACGGATGAGGAGCCTCTCTACAGCCTTGCGGACGTTGATGGCGGACCTGATGAAAACTCGGAATGGGAAAGGTCTAAAGTGTTGTCCTAAAGTGAGAACAATGATTGTGTTTTCTCCTCCCCCAACCTGATCGATCTGCCGGGCCATGTAGGCGTCCTCCTTGATAGAGTAGAAGGTTTTGCTGACGAATGGAAAAGTATGTTTCTTCCACTGGATGTAGATAAACTTTTCCTGGTTTATCGCTAGAAGAGTCTTTTGCCAAGATTGCATCTCATCTTCTGTGTGGTTAAAATAATCTACAACTGAAAACAAAATACGTAAGATGTTTTTTTATTGATAGATAAATAATAAATAGAAGATAGAGAGACAGATACAGTGGGGTAACGATGAGGGTCGCAGGGGGTGGGACTGGTCCCGGAAAGGGGGCACGACCCAGATACCCTCAGACTGCCACATCATGCCCTGGCACACAAAGTCTGAGATAGATAGATAGATAGATAGATAGATAGATAGATAGATAGATAGATATGAGATAGATAGATAGATATGAGATAGATAGATAGATAGATAGATAGATAGATAGATAGATAGATAGATAGATAGATAGATAGATAGATAGATAGATAGATAGATATGAGAGATAGATATGAGATAGATAGATAGATAGATATGAGATAGATAGATATGAGATAGATAGATAGATAGATATGAGATAGATAGATAGATAGATAGATAGATAGATAGATAGATAGATAGATAGATAGATAGATGATAGATAGATAGATAGATAGATATGAGATAGATAGATAGATAGATAGATAGATAGATAGATAGATAGATAGATAGATAGATAGATAGATAGATAGATAGATAGATAGATGATAGATAGATAGATAGATAGATAGATAGATATGAGATAGATAGATAGATAGATAGATAGATAGATAGATAGATAGATAGATAGATAGATAGATAGATAGATAGATGATAGATAGATAGATAGATAGATAGATAGATAGATAGATAGATAGATAGATAGATAGATAGATAGATATGAGATAGATGATAGATAGATAGATAAATAGATAGATAGATGATAGATAGATAGATAGAAAGATATGAGATAGATGATAGATAGATAGATATGAGATAGATAGATAGATAGATAGATAGATAGATAGATAGATAGATAGATAGATAGATAGATAGATAGATAGATAGATAGATCGATCGATCGATCGATCGATCGATCGATAGATAGATAGATAGATAGATAGATAGATAGATAGATAGATATTAGATAGATAGATAGATATGAGATAGATAGATAGATATGAGATAGATAGATAGATAGATAGATAGATAGATAGATAGATAGATAGATAGATAGATAGATAGATAGATAGATAGATAGATAGATATGAGATAGATAGATAGATATTAGATAGATAGATAGATAGATAGATAGATAGATAGATAGATAGATAGATGATAGATATGAGATAGATAGATAGATAGATAGATAGATGATAGATAGATAGATAGATAGATAGATAGATAGATAGATAGATATGAGATAGATAGATAGATATGAGATAGATAGATAGATAGATAGATAGATAGATAGATAGATAGATAGATAGATAGATAGATAGATAGATAGATAGATAGATAGATCGATAGATCGATCGATAGATAGATAGATAGATAGATAGATAGATAGATAGATAGATAGATATTAGATAGATAGATAGATAGATGATAGATATGAGATAGATAGATAGATAGATAGATAGATAGATAGATAGATAGATAGATAGATAGATGATAGATAGATAGATAGATAGATAGATAGATAGATAGATAGATAGATAGATAGATAGATATGAGATAGATAGATAGATAGATAGATAGATAGATAGATAGATAGATAGATAGATAGATAGATAGATAGATAGATGATAGATAGATAGATAGATAGATAGATAGATAGATAGATAGATAGATAGATAGATAGATAGATATGAGATAGATAGATAGATAGATAGATAGATAGATAGATAGATAGATAGATAGATAGATATGAGATAGATAGATAGATAGATAGATAGATAGATAGATAGATAGATAGATATTAGATAGATAGATAGATAGATAGATAGATAGATAGATATGAGATAGATAGATAGATAGATAGATAGATAGATAGATAGATAGATAGATAGATAGATAGATAGATAGATAGATAGATATGAGATAGATAGATAGATAGATAGATAGATAGATAGATAGATAGATAGATAGATAGATAGATAGATAGATCGATAGATCGATCGATCGATCGATCGATAGATAGATAGATATTAGATAGATAGATAGATAGATAGATGATAGATATGAGATAGATAGATAGATAGATAGATAGATAGATAGATAGATAGATAGATAGATAGATAGATAGATAGATAGATAGATAGATAGATAGATATTAGATAGATAGATAGATGATAGATATGAGATAGATAGATAGATAGATAGATAGATAGATAGATAGATAGATAGATAGATAGATAGATAGATAGATAGATAGATAGATAGATAGATAGATAGATAGATAGATAGATAGATAGATAGATGATAGATGAAACCGCCCAGGTTCCCAAGGAGTAAGCAGCACTGAACATGAGCTCCTGAGTCTACATCAATATATACCTTGTAATGAGCAAACTGTAAGGCATAACCTGGATAATACAGACTCCATGGAAGACAGGACTAAAAGTTCTTCATGAAAAATAAGAAATGTAAAGATTTGAAAGAAAAAACAAGAATTTTGCTTAGAGGACAGACTGCAGCAGAGAACATCAAGTCTGACCGAGTCCAGAGAACTGAGCATCCAAAAGGTAAGAACTTCCTGCAACACCAACACAATCCGACTAGAGAGAAAACACCAGAGATATAAGGATTTATCTAAAAATGGAAAATCACAACTTAGAACAAGAAATGCAGAATAAAGTAAATGTCCATAAGACGGAGTTTGGGATAGAAGATTCAGACAACAGGGGGTCCGGCACCTTGGAGATCACATACTCCGAAGAGCAGAGGAGCATTCAAGCGAGGAAAGCAGTAAAACATGCCACAATCAGACACAATCCAGAGACACTTTTTGCTGACTTTACCTCTAAAGAAGAAGTCAAGAGGAAAACAAATGTATTATTCTACACTGAGCACCGCTCCGCCTGGCACACAGCCCTGTGCCAGCACTATAAGGACATATCAAAGTGTGGCATCAATAAGGGCCGACAGATCAGAATAAAAGACCCAGGAAATGATGGGAGTATTACACTTACCATAAGTCTATACAATAACGGCAACGTTCTCATACAAGGCAATGAGGACAAGCTAGAGGAATTCCAAGAAATCTTTCATCATATTAAAGACCAGGCCCAAACTTACAAAGAACAACAAACTCCAGCAACCCAGACCAGAGATGGACATACAGAGACAATCTCCAGCGACACCCCCGCTGCCCCATGTCCCAATGTCCCACACCCCTCACCCGACACCCTCAGAGACTGTTTATCTCAATTAGAAAGAGACTTTGTACAATTCAAAGAAGAACTTCAAAGAAATCTCGGTGACAAAAACACAAATGACCAAGTAATTAAAGAGATAAACAAACTGAAGTGTGAACATGCATCAGCTCTGCAGGAAATACAATGTACACTCCGAGAGCTGCAACAAGAAAATACAAAGCTCAGATTAGAGATAGAAAATCTAAAACCACAAACACAAAGTCTAGGAGCAAGGGAGAGCGCTGACATAAGGACTGCCAATGACCAGGGCGCTAGTACATCAAATCACCCAAACCCAATAAATATTCCTGAAATTAATGAAAACAAACTAGGAGAAAACAGAGCGATACAAGTGGGTACAAAGCCGACCGCCAACCAAACCTCCAGCACAGAACCACAGCAGCACCACATAACACCACCAAGCAGGACCCAGGACACAAGCATCAGACAAGCCACCCGCAAGTCACAATGTCCTGATACTGTCCTAATAATTGACTCAAATGGCAAATACCTTAATTTACGGCGACTCTTCCCAGGAAAAAGGGTCAGTAAAATTCACTGTGCAACTATCCAACAAGTCACATCAGTCATCAATAACCCACATTTTACCAATCCAAACCATCTCATTATACACACGGGTACAAACAACCTCCAAGACCAGCAACAGCAGATTGCAGAACAACTGACCCAACTAGCAAAGACGGCACAACAAAAGTTCCCTGACAGTAAAATAATTATATCATCCGTGCTCCCAAGAAAAGATGTACCCAACGAGATCACCCAGGCCATCAACACAGAGCTGGCAGCGAACATCAGCTCAATGTCAAACATCAGCCTGGCACAACACCCCTCCATAGAGCAGCACCACCTGTATGATGACAAACACCTCAACAAACGAGGGGTCAGCCTTCTGGCCAAAGAACTGAAAGACATTGTGCTGAACAGACCCCCCAGACCTGGACCCCACACCAGCCAAAGCCAAAACATGGAGACATCACTAACAATGAAAAGACCTCAAACTCCACACACCTCACTACACCCAGGAGAAAAACCCCTTTACCCAAGGTCAGACCAACAGAGGCAAAAGCCATGGAGAAAACCCCCTGCCTCACACAGAGACACGCAGAGCAGAGACATGGAGGAAACCCCCTGCCTCACACAGAGACACACAGAGCAGAGACATGGAGGAAACCCCCTGCCTCACACAGAGACACGCAGAGCAGAGACATGGAGGAAACCCCCTGCCTCACACAGAGACACGCAGAGCAGAGACATGGAGGAAACACCCTGCCTCACACAGAGACACGCAGAGCAGAGACATGGAGGAAACCCCCTGCCTCACACAGAGACACGCAGAGCAGAGACATGGAGATGATAAAGACCCTGCTCAGCACTCTATGTAAAAAACTAATGTGACTGTACAACACGAGAACATCTACAACACATCCAACAGTCACATCTCCAGCCCGTCCTACACAGCGCCGCTCATTACAAGGTATATGGACACACAATGACGTCCTTTATAATCAGCAGCTGGAATATTCAAGGCCTCAACGCCTCAGCCTTTGGATGCAAAATTAACGATCCAGACTTCATCCAAAGACTGAAAAATAGCGATATACAAATCCTCCTGGAAACATGGACTAGGACAGAGAATGAGTCCCTGGTGCCCACTGGATACAGGGAAATCTCTGTCCCCGCCCTGAAAAATAAACACATCAAGCAGGGTCGGTGTTCAGGAGGAATATTAGTCTGGTACAAGGAGGAGCTCCATGAGCAGATCAAAGCCGTGAAGCGAGGAGACAGCCACATCTGGATAAGAATAGGCAGCTCCATCCTCACCTCTCAGTCTGACATGTATCTCTGCGCAACGTACATCGCACCGCCAGAGTCCCCGTACTCCAACCCAGACAGCTTTGAGATTATACAAAGGGAAGCCGCCCATTTCCAGACCCTGGGCAGCGTTCTCATCTACGGAGACCTCAATGCAAGAACGGGGAGAGATAAAGACTACCTGACCAATGATGGAAATATCTTCATCTTTGGAGCAGAGGCCGACTGTCATAACTCCCTACAGAAAGAGAGAAACAGCTATGACAGCACCGTCAACAAAAGCGGGAAAAAACTACTGAATCTATGTCGAAGCTTAGGACTCCACATACTGAATGGCCGCACCAAGGGAGACTCTTTAGGAAGGTATACACTAAACTCCCATGTAGGCAGCAGTGTAGTAGACTATGCCATCACGGACATGGACCCCGCAAACATTGGCGCACTCATAGTCACTCCACAAACGCACCTGTCAGATCACAACCAATTACTTCTATACATCAAATCCACAACCAAACCATCTGCACAAAAACCACATCAAAGCGGCCTCTTCAACCTGCCCCCATCTTATAAATGGTCCAAAACGTCAACTATAAAATATAAAGAGACAATGAACAGACCAGAAGTGCAGGAGATGCTTCACAACCTCTACAACAAGGTGTATGAGACAAGCCCAGGAGGGGTAAATCAGGCCGTAAATGACCTCAATAATATATTCTATACCATGGCAGAGAAGTCTGACCTGAAAAGATGTGACTACAAGAGGCCACAAGAAATACATCCTAACGGTTGGTTTGACCGTGAGTGCAAAGAAGTACGGAAGACCCTAAGAAATGCCTCAAATAAGAAGCACCGAGACCCAAACAACAGCGGTCTGAAGGAGGCCTACAGCAACATACAGAGGCAATACAAGACCATCCTCCGAAAGAAAAAACAAAGGCACATCTCCACCAAACTTACCCAACTCCAAGACGCCCTCCATGACAACTCGTTCTGGGAATTATGGAAACACATGGGCAAAAATTGCAAGAAAAACAACCTTCATATTCAAAATGGCAACATCTGGCTCCAATATTTCAGGGACCTCTACAAAGATATCCCGAAAGAAGAACAAAGCCAAGAACAAAAACAAATAATATCAAAATTGAAGGCGATGGAGGAAACACTTAAAGATTCTCAAAACCCCCTGGATACACCAATAACACTTCAAGAAGTAACAGAGAGAACCTCAGACATAAGGTGTAAAAAATCCAGCGGCCTAGACAGAATCTCACCAGAAATGATAAAACACAGCCCGCCAGAAATACAGGCCGCAATAGTCAAACTATTTAATATAGTGCTGAGTGCCGGCTACTTCCCGCAAATCTGGAACCAAGGCCTTATAACACCAATCCACAAGAGTGGGGACAGGTACGACCCGGCCAACTACCGAGGGATATGTGTCAGCAGCAACCTGGGGAAACTGTTCAGCAGCATCCTGAATAAGAGAATCCTCAGCTTCCTCACCCAGCACAATGTCCTCCACCAAAGCCAAGCTGGGTTCATGCCAAACCACCGCACCACTGACCACATCTACACCCTGCGCAGCCTCATCAAGAGCCACGTCCACAATACAAAGCATGGGAAGATTTACGCCTGTTTTGTGGACTTTAAGAAGGCCTTTGACTCAGTGTGGCACCCGGGCCTATTCCTGAAACTGCTGGAGAGCGGAATAGGAGGTAAAACCTATGACGTCATCAGAAGCTCCTACACAGAGAACAGATGCAGCGTGAAGGTGAACGGGAGAAGAACGGCTGATTTCCAGCAGAGCCGAGGAGTCAGACAAGGCTGCAGCCTCAGTCCAACGCTCTTCAACATCTACATCAATGAACTGGCCACAGCTCTGGAATCCTCCTCAGCACCAGGTCTCGCCCTCCATGACACCCAGGTGAAATTCCTGTTGTATGCAGATGACCTTCTGTTACTATCACCAACCGAGAAAGGTCTCCAAGACAACCTGCAAATCCTAGAAAAATTCAGCTCCACGTGGGCACTACCCATCAATGCCAAGAAAACCAACATCATGGTGTTCCAGAAGAGAAACTCAAAATCCCCCAGGCACCCGACCTTCACACTAAATAACGCCACAATCACAGCGACCGACAGGTACACTTACCTGGGCCTAGAAATCAACCAATCAGGAAGCTTTAAACAAGCCATAGAGATTCTGAAAGACAAGGCGTGCAAAACCTTCTATGCCATCAGACGAAAACTCTATCATCTCAAACCACCAGTGACGGTCTGGCTGAAAATCTTTGACTCCATCATCTCCCCAATCCTCCTGTATGCCAGTGAAGTCTGGGGTCCGGACACATACCCAGACTGGTCAAGGTGGGATTCCAGCCCAACAGAAATCTTCCACCTAGAATTCTGCAAACACCTTCTCCAAGTCCATCGGAGCACCTCAAATAGTGCCTGTCGGGCAGAACTGGGCAGATTCCCACTACACCTCACAATCCAGAAGAGGGCGCTATCATTCTGGGCCCATCTACACAGCAGCAGGCAAAGTTCCTATCACCATAAAGCCCTGTTACACCAAGGGGTCCCAGGTAAACCAGGCCCCGCAGAACATCTCACCCTGACCCGGCCTGAAGAAAATGTCACTCAGCGCGGCCTCACAAAAGCCGAAATCAAGAAGACAATAAACAAAGGCCAAGAGGAATATATCAGTGACTGGAGGAACGACATAAAGACATCCCAGAAACTGACAATATACCGGAGTCTACAGCGGGAATATAAACTGGCGCCATATCTGGAGAAACTGCCAAACCCCAGAGACAGACAGATCCTGAGCCGCTACAGACTGAGCGCCCACAACCTGCTCATCGAATCCGGGCGCCACAGACAGACCTACAAGCCCAGGGAGAGCCGACTGTGCCAACAGTGCGACCAGGAGGCCGTGGAGGATGAGACCCACTTCCTGCTACACTGCTCCAAATACTCAGCAGTGAGGGACACTCACTTCAGGAGACTCTCCGATCTCTTACCGGACTTCAGCTCCATGGAAGAGGAAGAGAAACTCTACATCCTGCTGGGTGAAGAGGAAACCACAGTGGGCACAGCGGCACAATATGTCACTGCATGCCATAAACTGAGAGAGACATGATATGCCATGGACTTGTATAACCCCGACCCTAGATGTGTCCCTATCCCCAAGCCCTCAGTCCCTATCCCTCATTCCCTTACTTCTTACTTGCTTTGGCAATGCTAATATGTATTTGGTCCTGCCAATAAAGCTTCTTTGAATTTAATTGAAATTGAATTGATAGATGATAGATAGATAGATAGATAGATAGATAGATAGATAGATAGATAGATAGATAGATAGATAGATAGATAGATAGATAGATATGAGATAGATAGATAGATAGATAGATAGATAGATAGATAGATAGATAGATGATAGATAGATAGATAGATAGATAGATAGATAGATAGATAGATAGATAGATAGATAGATAGATATGAGATAGATAGATAGATAGATAGATAGATAGATAGATAGATAGATAGATAGATAGATAGATAGATAGATAGATATATAGATAGATAGATAGATAGATAGATATGAGATAGATAGATAGATAGATAGATAGATAGATAGATAGATAGATATATAGATAGATAGATAGATAGATAGATAGATAGATAGATAGATAGATAGATAGATAGATAGATAGATAGATAGATAGATAGATAGATAGATATATAGATAGATAGATATGAGATAGATAGATAGATAGATAGATAGATAGATAGATAGATAGATAGATATTAGATAGATAGATAGATAGATAGATAGATGATAGATAGATAGATAGATAGATAGATAGATAGATAGATAGATAGATAGATAGATAGATAGATAGATAGATAGATAGATAGATAGATAGATATTAGATAGATAGATAGATAGATAGATAGATAGATAGATAGATAGATAGATAGATAGATATTAGATAGATAGATAGATAGATATGAGATAGATAGATAGATATGAGATAGATAGATAGATAGATAGATAGATAGATAGATAGATAGATAGATAGATAGATAGATAGATAGATAGATAGATAGATATGAGATAGATAGATAGATAGATAGATAGATATATAGATAGATAGATAGATATGAGATAGATAGATAGATAGATAGATAGATATATAGATAGATAGATATGAGATAGATAGATAGATAGATAGATAGATAGATAGATAGATAGATAGATAGATAGATAGATAGATAGATATTAGATAGATAGATAGATAGATAGATAGATAGATAGATGATAGATAGATAGATAGATAGATAGATAGATAGATAGATAGATAGATAGATATTAGATAGATAGATAGATAGATAGATAGATAGATAGATAGATAGATAGATAGATAGATAGATAGATATTAGATAGATAGATAGATAGATATGAGATAGATAGATAGATATGAGATAGATAGATAGATAGATAGATAGATAGATAGATAGATAGATAGATATTAGATAGATAGATAGATAGATAGATAGATAGATAGATAGATAGATAGCGTCCAAAAAAAGAAGCATGTGCTTGGAATAAACCCACTAGAGTTTTTTTCATTTTCTGGACATATTGAGGGCCCTGGCCTGACTCCTGTGTCGTGCACCCTAGAATTTGTTACTTTTATATATATTTTTTCCTCTGTGCTGCTTTGGACTTTCCTTTCTGCAGAATGGCAGCACTCCGGTTTGGTTATTGAAAAAGCAAGTGGACTTTATTCTCCTCTGCAATGTCTCGGCTGGATGTGGACTCTCACAAGCGATGTAACACGTGAGCGGTATATGAAGCGCTCATCAGTGTAATCTATATAATTAGTTACATATTCAGTATATAAATAATAATATACAAGATCTTCAGCTTTACTAACAAAGCAACCTGCCCTGCGTTACAATGTATCAATGTCCATGAACCATCCGCAGATGTGAAATACTGACAGGTACTCGTATACCTAGATAATCCTCATTAGGAGTTGGGAGGTTTCAGGTGGTGACCCCGTTCTCCAATAATAAAAAACAGCTGGACACAGGGGCGTAACTAGGAAAGTCTGGGCCCCATAGCAAACTTCTGACTGGGGCCCTCCCTCCGCTGGGTATCACACAACCCCCCCCCTTGTAGATAGTGCCTCCCTATAGATTCCACCACACAGCGCCCCCTATAGATAGCACCATACACAGCCCCCTGCAGATAACGTCTTACAGCCCCAATCCCCCCTGTAGATAACGCCATACAGACCCCCCTGTAGATAACGCCATACAGACCCCCCTGTAGATAACGCCATACAGTCCCCCTGTAGATAACGCCATACAGACCCCCCTGTAGATAACGCCATACAGACCCCCCTGTAGATAACGCCATACAGACCCCCCTGTAGATAACACCATACAGACACCCCCCTGTAGATAACACCATACAGACACCCCCTGTAGATAACACCATACAGACACCCCCCTGTAGATAACGCCATACAGTCCCCCTCTGTAGATAACACCATACAGACCCCCCTGTAGATAACGCCATACAGTCCCCCTCTGTAGATAACACCATACAGACCCCCCTGTAGATAACGCCATACAGACACCCCTGTAGATAACACCATACAGACCCCCCTGTAGATAACACCATACAGCCCCCCTGTAGATAACGCCATACAGACCCCCCTGTAGATAACACCATACAGAACCCCCCCTGTAGATAACGCCATACAGACCCCCCTGTAGATAACGCCATACAGACCCCCCTGTAGATAACACCATACAGACCCCCCCTGTAGATAACGCCATACAGACCCCCCTGTAGATAACGCCGTACAGACCCCCCTGTAGATAACACCATACAGAACCCCCCCTGTAGATAACACCATACAGACCCCCCTGTAGATAACACCATACAGAACCCCCCCTGTAGATAACACCATACAGACCCCCCTGTAGATAACACCATACAGAACCCCCTCTGTAGATAACGCCATACAGTCCCCCTCTGTAGATAACACCATACAGAACCCCCCCTGTAGATAACGCCATACAGACCCCCCTGTAGATAACACCATACAGACCCCCCCTGTAGATAACGCCATACAGACCCCCCTGTAGATAACGCCGTACAGACCCCCCTGTAGATAACACCATACAGAACCCCCCCTGTAGATAACACCATACAGACCCCCCTGTAGATAACACCATACAGAACCCCCCCTGTAGATAATACCATACAGCCCCCCCCTGTAGATAACACCATACAGACCCCCCCTGTAGATAATACCATACAGCCCCCCCCTGTAGATAACACCATACAGACCCCCCCTGTAGATAACGCCATACAGACCCCCCTGTAGATAACGCCGTACAGACCCCCCTGTAGATAACACCATACAGACCCCCCTGTAGATAACACCATACAGCCCCCCTGTAGATAACACCATACAGACCCCCCCTGTAGATAACGCCATACAGACCCCCCTGTAGATAACGCCATATAGCCCCTCCCCCAACAAAAAAAGTCCTATAGTTTGTCCTACAAAAGACATGAATCCCCTATCCGAGGTTTCTCATGGAGAACTTCAGGGGAGTTTCGGTCCCCAGCGATCACACATGTATCCCCTATCCTGTGGATAGGGGATGCATGTCTTTTGTAGGAACAATCCCTCCAGTGGCGTCGCGCTGTAGAAGCCATAGCAGCTGCTCGCGGAGCCTTCGGCCATGGGAGAGGGGCTGTGCCGGCGGGTGCCGACGGCTGCTATAGCGGTAGTTACGCCACTGGCTGGACATTATTATAGATAGATAGATAGATAGATAGATAGATATGAGATAGATAGATAGATAGATAGATAGATAGATAGATAGATAGATAGATAGATAGATATGAGATAGATAGATAGATAGATAGATAGATAGATAGATAGATAGATAGATAGATAGATAGATAGATAGATAGATATGAGATAGATAGATAGATAGATAGATAGATAGATAGATAGATAGATAGATAGATAGATAGATAGATATGAGATAGATAGATAGATAGATAGATAGATAGATAGATAGATAGATAGATAGATAGATAGATAGATAGATAGATGATAGATAGATAGATAGATAGATAGATAGATAGATAGATAGATAGATAGATAGATAGATAGATAGATAGATAGATAGATAGCGTCCAAAAAAAGAAGCATGTGCTTGGAATAAACCCACTAGAGTTTTTTTCATTTTCTGGACATATTGAGGGCCCTGGCCTGACTCCTGTGTCGTGCACCCTAGAATTTGTTACTTTTATATATATTTTTTTTTCCCTCTGTGCTGCTTTGGACTTTCCTTTCTGCAGAATGGCAGCACTCCGGTTTGGTTATTGAAAAAGCAAGTGGACTTTATTCTCCTCTGCAATGTCTCGGCTGGATGTGGACTCTCACAAGCGATGTAACACGTGAGCGGTATATGAAGCGCTCATCAGTGTAATCTATATAATTAGTTACATATTCAGTATATAAATAATAATATACAAGATCTTCAGCTTTACTAACAAAGCAACCTGCCCTGCGTTACAATGTATCAATGTCCATGAACCATCCGCAGATGTGAAATACTGACAGGTACTCGTATACCTAGATAATCCTCATTAGGGGTTGGGAGGTTTCAGGTGGTGACCCCGTTCTCCAATAATAAAAAACAGCTGGACACAGGGGCGTAACTAGGAAAGTCTGGGCCCCATAGCAAACTTCTGACTGGGGCCCTCCCTCCGCTGGGTATCACACAACCCCCCCCCCTTGTAGATAGTGCCTCCCTATAGATTCCACCACACAGCGCCCCCTATAGATAGCACCATACACAGCCCCCTGCAGATAACGTCTTACAGCCCCAATCCCCCCTGTAGATAACGCCATACAGACCCCCCTGTAGATAACGCCATACAGACCCCCCTGTAGATAACGCCATACAGTCCCCCTGTAGATAACGCCATACAGACCCCCCTGTAGATAACGCCATACAGACCCCCCTGTAGATAACACCATACAGACCCCCCTGTAGATAACGCCATACAGACCCCCCTGTAGATAACACCATACAGACCCCCCCCTGTAGATAACACCATACAGACCCCCCTGTAGATAACGCCATACAGACCCCCCTGTAGATAACACCATACAGAACCCCCCTGTAGATAATACCATACAGCCCCCCTGTAGATAACACCATACAGACCCCCCTGTAGATAACGCCATACAGACCCCCCTGTAGATAACACCATACAGACCCCCCTGTAGATAACGCCATACAGACCCCCCTGTAGATAACGCCATACAGACCCCCCTGTAGATAACGCCATACAGTCCCCCTGTAGATAACGCCATACAGACCCCCCTGTAGATAACGCCATACAGACCCCCCTGTAGATAACACCATACAGACACCCCCCTGTAGATAACACCATACAGACACCCCTTGTAGATAACACCATACAGACCCCCCCCTGTAGATAACGCCATACAGACACCCCCCTGTAGATAACGCCATACAGTCCCCCTCTGTAGATAACACCATACAGCCCCCTGTAGATAACTCCATACAGACCCCCCCTGTAGATAACACCATACAGAACCCCCCCTGTAGATAACGCCATACAGACCCCCCTGTAGATAACGCCATACAGACCCCCCTGTAGATAACACCATACAGAACCCCCCCTGTAGATAACGCCATACAGACCCCCCTGTAGATAACACCATACAGACCCCCCCTGTAGATAACGCCATACAGAACCCCCTCTGTAGATAACGCCGTACAGACCCCCCTGTAGATAACACCATACAGAACCCCCCCTGTAGATAACGCCATACAGACACCCCCCTGTAGATAACGCCATACAGAACCCCCCTGTAGATAACGCCATACAGACACCCCCCTGTAGATAACACCATACAGAACCCCCCCTGTAGATAACGCCATACAGTCCCCCTCTGTAGATAACACCATACAGACCCCCCTGTAGATAACGCCATACAGAACCCCCCCTGTAGATAACGCCATACAGCCCCCCCCTGTAGATAACGCCATACAGACCCCCCTGTAGATAACGCCGTACAGACCCCCCTGTAGATAAAACCATACAGATCCCCCTGTAGATAACGGCATACAGACCCCCCTGTAGATAACGCCATACAGACCCCCCTGTAGATAACGCCATACAGACCCCCCCTGTAGATAACGCCATACAGACCCCCCTGTAGATAACGCCATACAGACCCCCCCTGTAGATAACGCCATACAGACCCCCCTGTAGATAACGCCATACAGACCCCCCTGTAGATAACACCATACAGACACCCCCCTGTAGATAACACCATACAGACACCCCCTGTAGATAACACCATACAGACACCCCCCTGTAGATAACGCCATACAGTCCCCCTCTGTAGATAACACCATACAGACCCCCCTGTAGATAACGCCATACAGACCCCCCTGTAGATAACACCATACAGAACCCCCCCTGTAGATAACGCCATACAGACCCCCCTGTAGATAACACCATACAGACCCCCCCTGTAGATAACGCCATACAGAACCATCCCTGTAGATAACACCATACAGACCCCCCTGTAGATAACGCCATACAGACCCCCCTGTAGATAACACCATACAGAACCCCCCCTGTAGATAACGCCATACAGACCCCCCTGTAGATAACGCCATACAGACCCCCCTGTAGATAACGCCATACAGACCCCCCTGTAGATAACACCATACAGACCCCCCTGTAGATAACGCCATACAGAACCCCCCTGTAGATAACACCATACAGACACCCCCCTGTAGATAACACCATACAGACACCCCCCTGTAGATAACGCCATACAGACCCCTCTGTAGATAACACCATACAGACACCCCCCTGTAGATAACGCCATACAGACCCCCCTGTAGATAACACCATACAGACCCCCCCTGTAGATAACGCCATACAGACCCCCCTGTAGATAACACCATACAGCCCCCCCCTGTAGATAACACCATACAGAACCCCCTGTAGATAACGCCATACAGACCCCCCTGTAGATAACGCCATACAGACCCCCCTGTAGATAACACCATACAGACCCCCCTGTAGATAACGCCATACAGACCCCCCTGTAGATAACGCCATACAGACCCCTCTGTAGATAACACCATACAGACCCCCCTGTAGATAACGCCATACAGACCCCCCTGTAGATAACACCATACAGAACCCCCCCTGTAGATAACGCCATACAGACCCCCCTGTAGATAACACCATACAGACCCCCCCTGTAGATAATACCATACAGCCCCCCTGTAGATAACACCATACAGACCCCCCTGTAGATAACGCCATACAGACCCCCCTGTAGATAACGCCATACAGAACCCCCCCTGTAGATAACGCCATACAGACCCCCCTGTAGATAACACCATACAGACACCCCCCTGTAGATAACACCATACAGACCCCCCTGTAGATAACGCCATACAGACCCCCCTGTAGATAACGCCATACAGACCCCCCTGTAGATAACGCCATACAGAACCCCCCCTGTAGATAACGCCATACAGACCCCCCTGTAGATAACGCCATACAGACCCCCCTGTAGATAACGCCATACAGACCCCCCTGTAGATAACACCATACAGAACCCCCCCTGTAGATAACACCATACAGAACCCCCCCTGTAGATAACGCCATACAGTCCCCCTCTGTAGATAACACCATACAGACCCCCCTGTAGATAACACCATACAGACCCCCCTGTAGATAACACCATACAGAACCCCCCCTGTAGATAACGCCATACAGACCCCCCTGTAGATAACGCCATACAGACCCCCCTGTAGATAACACCATACAGAACCCCCCCTGTAGATAACGCCATACAGACCCCCCTGTAGATAACACCATACAGACCCCCCCTGTAGATAATACCATACAGACCCCCCCTGTAGATAACGCCATACAGACCCCCCTGTAGATAACGCCGTACAGACCCCCCTGTAGATAACACCATACAGAACCCCCCCTGTAGATAACACCATACAGAACCCCCCTGTAGATAACACCATACAGAACCCCCCCTGTAGATAATACCATACAGCCCCCCTGTAGATAACACCATACAGACCCCCCCTGTAGATAACGCCATACAGCCCCCCTGTAGATAACACCATACAGACCCCCCCTGTAGATAACGCCATACAGACCCCCCTGTAGATAACGCCATATAGCCCCTCCCCCAACAAAAAAAGTCCTATAGTTTGTCCTACAAAAGACATGAATCCCCTATCCGAGGTTTCTCATGGAGAACTTCAGGGGAGTTTCGGTCCCCAGCGATCACACATGTATCCCCTATCCTGTGGATAGGGGATGCATGTCTTTTGTAGGAACAATCCCTCCAGTGGCGTCGCGCTGTAGAAGCCATAGCAGCTGCTCGCGGAGCCTTCGGCCATGGGAGAGGGGCTGTGCCGGCGGGTGCCGACGGCTGCTATAGCGGTAGTTACGCCACTGGCTGGACATTATTATAGATAGATAGATAGATAGATAGATAGATAGATAGATAGATAGATAGATAGATAGATAGATAGATAGATAGATAGATAGATAGATATGAGATAGATAGATAGATAGATAGATAGATAGATAGATAGATAGATAGATAGATAGATAGATAGATAGATAGATAGATATGAGATAGATAGATAGATAGATAGATAGATAGATAGATAGATAGATAGATAGATAGATAGATAGATAGATATGAGATAGATAGATAGATAGATAGATAGATAGATAGATAGATAGATAGATAGATAGATAGATAGATAGATAGATAGATAGATAGGAGATAGATAGATAGATAGATAGATAGATAGATAGATAGATAGATAGATATGAGATAGATAGATAGATAGATAGATAGATAGATAGATAGATAGATAGATAGATAGATAGATAGATAGATAGATAGATAGATAGATAGATAGATAGATATGAGATAGATAGATAGATAGATAGATAGATATGAGATAGATAGATAGATAGATAGGAGATAGATAGATAGATAGATAGATAGATAGATAGATAGATAGATAGATAGATATGAGATAGATAGATAGATAGATAGATGGATAGATATGAGATAGATAGATAGATAGATAGATAGATAGATAGATAGATAGATAGATAGATAGATAGATAGATAGATAGACATGAGATAGATGGATAGATAGGAGATAGATAGATAGATAGATAGATAGATAGATATGAGATAGATAGATAGATAGATAGATAGATAGATAGATAGATAGATAGATAGATAGATAGATAGATAGATAGATAGATAGATAGATATGAGATAGATAGATAGATAGATAGATAGATAGATAGATAGATAGATATGAGATAGATAGATAGATAGATATGAGATAGATAGATAGATAGATATTGAGACAACCTCACTGATTCCCATAACAAAACCTTGGACCCTATGTAGATATGTCCACGCCCCCAGCATCTTGGGCAGGGGTGGGGAACGTCCGGCCCGCGGGATCATTTGGTCCGGCCCGGCCTCACTCAGACCGCACTGTCGCAGTGTCATTCGCTACTTGGCGGCCATTTAGGAGCAGAAGAAGGGCGGCCAGAGCCAAGTATGGCGGCGGCAGCGGTGGTTTGAGTGAGGTCAGTGCGTGCCTGCCCAATGGTGGACCAGTCAGTTACGTGAGGTCAGGTGACCGGACTGGTCCACTCCCGTCACAGCACGCCCCGACCGCACTCTTACTGCCTCTACCGCAGTGTCATTATCTCCTTGGCTCCGTCCGCGCTCTCTACATTTATGATATATCCACAGGTAATATGTCATAAATGTCCGATGGATGTGGGTCCCACCTCTGGGACCTGCACCTGCCTCTAGAACGGAGCCCCTCAACCCTGTTCTACCTCTTTGTGTTGTGGCTGAAGCTTGTGATTTATGACCATGAAGAAGAAAACAACGTAGCTCGCTGAGCTTCGCTGTTTCCCTAACTCCCATAGATCTGAACAGTAGTTACGGAAACAGCACAGCTCCACGAGCTAAGCTGTTTTCTTACTCACAGTCGTAAATCAGCCGGAACACAGAGAGGTAGAATGGGGTTTAGGGGGCCCCATAGGTGCGGGTCCCAGAGGTGGGACCCGCATCTATCTGATATTTATGAGATCTCCTGTGGATATGTCAGAAATGTCCCTGATGGGAAACCCCTTTGAGTCGGAACAACTTTCTGATTCGAGTTCTATTCAAAACTTACCAAAGAGACGACTGCGCTCCAGACTGACGGACGCACCATCGTCACTACCGGCGATCATCACGCGCCTCACCAAAGAGAAGCAGCTCCCGCCATCACATCAGGGGGGGGGTGGTAATTAATTGTTTGACCATATATAGCACGGGAATTCTTAAGTTGATAATTTTGTATGGCCCGCGAATGATGTTATAAATATCCAAAAGGCCCTTGGCAGAATAAATGTACCCCACCCCTGATCTAGGGTTGCAGTGATGGTTGAACATATAGTAGTAGCTTTCTTCTCTGGTTCTTTGTGTAATCTTCCTGTTAGATAAGTCTACTAGACAATGCCTGGATAACGCAGCTTTGGATGTGACTGGAGCATAACGCTATTCTATAGCTGGAAGAAGAAATAAGAATACTCACTCTTCAGGTTCTCCGTAAAGTGCCTTATATACTGTCGAACTGTGGAGTCCCCCATGAGGAAAAGCTTTTTACCCTTAAGGAACTCTTTCAACGTGTCGTTTTTGGTGAATTGAGTCATCCGGCAGTGTGTGGGATTCCATATATTGTGATGGAAATATCCGCTTGGGATTGGGTAATAGGATCCCAGGCTGCATTTCTCCGTCGGCGTCAATTTTTCTATGAAAAGTCAAATAAACATTGTTTTGCCATAATACGCAGCTTGCAGTGATACTACAATGGTGCTTTGGGTCCGTTGCATTTGTATTCACACCCCTATTTAGATACACAGGCAATAGAACGCCCGTAGAAATGCATCGTGTTGGCTACAACTCTAGGGGCAGCGGCACTTTTGGATGAGTCTTCTGAAAAGGGCAACGTGATACTTTCCTTCAATTACAAGGTCCACATGCTGGCAGGAACATCAATGTCACTTGCGGGCACGCTACTTGCAAAACTGGTTTTGATGGGCATCTATGGCACAGTCTATGATACGCACTAGGAATAAGAGGTGCTTCACTGACCTATATAGTAGACGACCAGTCGTTCCATGGTTTGTGCCATGTGTTACGAGAGAGAGAGTTATGAGATAGATAGATATAAGAGATAGATGCCCATCATTCACCCCCTATTTGTGCCTCTGCATCAGGACTACCCGTGACCTCCATGCAGCCAGCCTTATGCCATTAAAACCCTGTAGCCCTGGTCTATATCTGAAGTACTTACGGCCGCAGTTGAGGACAGTCACTGGTTTTAAAGCCTTGGAAATTTCTAATCCAATATTTGACCTAAAAAATGAAGAAAAAAAATATCAATCAATAGTAAAAAAATTTATCTAATATATGAAAAGAGGTTCCACAACCTTTAGATTTCATTTTAGGAAGCAACATCGATGATTAAATTTCAGATAGAGATTAATTGCATTTATAACATCGGGCGTGTAGACTTTTGCAACTGCCTCGAAATGCCTATTTAAGGTCTCATATACAACCAAATCGTTCATAGATTGGGATTTCCCGGCTTTATTTCTTAAAGAATATTCATGATTATACGGTAACAGCTGCACCTCATCTACAGGGGGCAGTAAGTGGCCGGGTGGGTTTCCTGGTGACAACAGCAGATCACGTAGGATGATGAATACCTGCTGTGGTCGCCCAACATGAGCCTGGACTATTGCTATGCATTAGACCTGGCCCATTCCAGAAGAAATCTTTTTATGGACTCAGGGGTATCTCCATATGAGTCTTTTTGTTGTTTTTGCCCAAAAATCCCACATGTGTACGCCAATAGGGGCGTGTAAACTTTTTATAAGCTGAAAGTAATAGTCACCTGTTAATAAGAAGCCGCTCCACCTCGTTCAGATATGAATGGTCCCGATTGACGGAGTTCATGTGGGTCAGGGCCTCACACGGATACATCTTTGGCTTGATGCAGTAGAAGGCCTCCCGATCCCGCTTGTCCATATAGCGGCAGATGTCTTTTTCCGTGTCCAACTCGAAGCCACATTCACTGTTCTCAAACTCTGCGGCACCTGTGAAATTTCCGGTGTACTTGATATTGGCGAAACCTTGGTTCCTCGCCCTCCATAAGGCAGAGACGGCCTCGCTGGGGTGCATTAGTAATATAGATATGTCTACGGACCCCTCCCAAAATAAGGCGAATGTCACCAGGTACGTCCCATCTTTATTATCTACAACGCTCCCACTCGCGCTACTGTTTGTCCTGGGTGAGTAAATTCTTGCCCTTAAATAGTCGCCACCGGAAGATTTTCTGTTCCCGGAATAATCGAAGGCCTCCACTTTGACCTGCAGCTGGTCCCCCACGCAGTACGTAGTTTTGGGGTTGATAATGACGGCCGTGCTCTCTTCCGGGCTGGTCGCCTCATCCAGATCATTGATTGTCAACTGAGGGATCTGCTTGTCAATCTTGTCGAATAGTTTTTCGATTTCATCATCCGTTTCTAGCGGGCCGGGCGAATCCGGGACGGTGTTGCACGACTCCTGTTGCGATTGGCAGTTACACAACTGAAGCATGTTTATTTTGGGGATCTGAAACGAAAATGTTCCTTAAAATCCAAAAATCACCACGCCCCAAAAATATCTCTGTATAACTGGGCAGAGCTGAGTGACCACCCTGCAGTACCTGTATTAGTTGACACCCAGCTTTCCCACGAAGAAATGGACGGCTCAAGGACTTTTTTTTTTTAGGGCAATTGCTTCTTAAAGGGACCCCTTCATATTTTCACATCTCTAAGAAGCCCCATTAACGCTAAAACAGTGGGTGTAATTAGGGGAGCCAATCAGGAGTCTATTAAATAGCTTGTCCCATATGCCCCTCCCCTTTTTGAGTCCTCTCAGCCATTCAGCAAAGCTGAGAGGGGTCACATGACCATGCAGCTCAGACAGGGCCGCCATCAGGGGGGTACTGTGGGTACTGCAGTGAGGGGCCCGGGCATAAATGTTAAAAAAAGGGGCCCGCACTCTGCCGCTGGAATTAATATACTCACGGCAGTGTGGCTCTTACGATTTCATTTCGGTGAAAGGAACAGGTCCCATCACGAAGCAGGGGCCCGTTCATTACATCAGAATAAAACCGTAAGGGCCCGCTGGAGAGTGATGTGCCCGCCCCTCCTCCTCCACAACAGCGTGACAGCGTGTGGGGAGGAGACAAGGGGTGGAGACATCACAGCAGCGGGAGTTATGAGCTCAGCCTCGGAGGATACGTCCAGCAGCAGCAGCAGCAGCAGTCGTCGTCTTCTTCTTCTGACACAGTGAGTACTAAGTTATGTCCAGGGGCGTAACTAGGAAAGACTGGGCCCCATAGCAAACTTTTGACTGGGGCCCCCCCTCCCCTGGGTGTCACACAACCCCCCCCCCCCCTTGTAGATAGTGCCTTTTTTACAGCCCCCCCTGTAGCTAACGCCATACAGCCCCCCCCCCCTCTGTAGATAGCGCCATACAGCCCCCCTGTAAATAACGCCATACAGCCCCCCCTGTAGGGAACGCCATACAGCCCCCCCTGTAGGGAACGCCATACAGACCCCACCCCTGTAGAGAACTCCATACAGCTCCCCCCCCCCGTAGGGAACGCCATACAGCTCCCCCCCTGTAGGGAACGCCATACAGCCACCCCCCTATAGGGAACGCCATACAGCGTCCCTCCCCCTGTAGGGAACGCCATACAGCGTCCCCCCTCCCAACAAAAATGCGACCTACAGTATGTCCTACAAAATACATGTATCCCCTCTCCACAGGATCTCCACAGGAGAGGGGATACATGTGTGATCGCTGGCAGCGATAGGGAGAACGGGGGACTGAAAGTCCCCTGAACTTCTCCATGACAAACCTCGGACTTCCGGCGTCTGCGCAGCTCAATAACAATGAAAGGAGCGCTGGTCACGCATGGGCACAAGCACGACCGGCGCTCCATTCATTTCTACGGAGCTGCCGACACAGACCCCGGAAGTCCGAGGTTTGTGATGGAGAACTTCAGGGGACTTTCAGTCCCCCGTTCTCCCTATCGCTGCTACCGATCACACATGTATCCCCTGTCCTGTGGAGATCCTGTGGAGAGGGGGGGGGGGGATACATGTCTTTTGCTCTGTTTTGCGCCTTCAGGACCAGACACCGTTTAGCCATTTTTAGCACGTGTTTGTTAAATGGCTATAACTTTTTTATTTGTTGGGCTAACGACGTGATTTTTACGACGTTTTTTCCGTAGATCTTGATGGACATGTGTCTTTTTTCAGCCGTACTAACTATGTAACTATGTAACTATGTAACCATGCAGGTTTCATTTTTTATCGTTTTTATACACACCTTTTTTGCTATTTTAGAATTTTTATTCATAAAGTTTGAAAATAATAGTAAAAAAATAAGCTTTTTTACATTTCAGCTATTTTTTTTTGGGTAATAACATAGTTTTACCCTAAAATAGACGTTTTATTTGTGACCGTCATTGTCTACCGTAAATTGTAATATATTACATGTCTATATTAGGGTAATTGGGTCAGCGCTAGCGTTACAACAATGATTGGCGGGGGGGGAACGTTTTTTTTTTGGGGTGGGTATTTTATGTATATTTATTATTTACATTTTTTTTGCACTTTACTATTTTTTCATTACTATGGTCTGTTCCTCAAAGGTCAAAGAAGACCTTTGGGGAACTTTATATATTTTTTTTCTCTCTTTTACACCATGTTTTTCCACTGTAACTGGAGCTGCACAGCAGCCCCAGTTACAGGGGAAATCAGCCCTCTCATAGTGACGATTGTCACTAATAGGGCTGTGCTGGGTCTAGTAAGACCCAGCAGCAGCCTGCCACTAACGGCACCCGGCGATCATGTGACCAGTCACATGATCACCGGGAGGAATAGAGACAGCGACGCTGCTGCTGTCTCTATTCCTGTACACAGCGCGCATTCAGCGCTGTGTACAAGTGATCAGAGAAGACAGAAGCAGCGAAAGCTGCTTCTATCCTCTCCTCAGGGTCCCCGGCAGTCACTGACAGCCGGAGACCCGACATTCAGCTGCCCGATCGCGCGGGCAGCAAGTTAAAACCCGAGCCGTAGAAAGTCTATGGCTCGGGTTTTAAGGACCCTGACCGCTGGCCATAAAAATACAGCCAGCGGTCGGGAACCAGTAAATGGCAGAGCGGGGAAATACCTCCCTGCTCTGCCGTAGTGTTCAGTGGCGTCCCGCTGTAGCAGCCATAGCGGCTGCTAGCGGAGCCTCCGGCCATGGTGGGGGCCCGTGCCGGCGGACGACACGGGCCCCCTCATGCCGCGGGCCCCGTAGCAGCCGCTACTGCTGCTACGGCGGTAGTTACGCCACTGGTTATGTCTGTGTCCGGCTGCTGCTGCCCGGAGCCTCCTGAAAAAATCTCCTCCTGCCCCCATAGAAAGTAAATATCTTCCCCACGTCTGTATTATGTTAACACTGCAGCATAGGATTGTATCAGCTCTGCGGCTCTTATCTCCCGTCCTGTGTAACATGTGCCAATAAACCTGTCTTCTCCCTCTGTTTACACAGGACAGGAGAAAAGAGCCGTCGTGGAGCTGAGTGATACAATCCTATGCTGCAGTGTAAACTAATACAGACGTGCTTTCTATGGGGAGGGGGTAGAGTTAGATGATAATGGGGGCAGGGAGATGATAATGGGGCAGGGAGATGATAATGGGGCAGGGAGATGATAATGGGGGCAGGGAGATGATAATGGGGCAGGGAGATGATAATGGGGCAGGGAGATGATAATGGGGGCAGGGAGATGATAATGGGGCAGGGAGATGATAATGGGGGCAGGGAGATGATAATGGGGCAGGGAGATGATAATGGGGCAGGGAGATGATAATGGGGCAGGGAGATGATAATGGGGGCAGGGAGATGATAATGGGGCAGGGAGATGATAATGGGGGCAGGGAGATGATAATGGGGCAGTGAGATGATAATGGGGGCAGGGAGATGATAATGGGGGCAGGGAGATGATAATGGGGCAGGGAGATGATAATGGGGGCAGGGAGATGATAATGGGGGCAGGGAGATGGCATTGGGTAGGGAGGGAAATGATGCTAGAGTGGGAAGGAGATAATAATGGAGGGAGGATGGCACTTGATTAGGGATGCACGATGCATCAAAACTTCGATACGCTTTCGATACCGTGCACCCCCAAACGGTTCGATACCGTTATTTCATGTATTTCGATACTAAGCTGTGCGACCGCACAGCTCAATATTGTAATACATGAATGTATGAGAGCGGAGCTGCGGCTGTGTAATACAGTTACGGCCCCGCTCCGGAGTCCTGACATGTGCGCGCCGCCAGGATTATGTGATGCAGCCAGCGCTGCACTAATGAGCGGCGGCACTAAAAACAGAACATGGCGGGCGCACTACAAAACACCCCCACATGTTCTGTCTTCAGTGCCTGAACCGCCGCTCATTAGTGCAGCGCCGCCCGCATCACCTCGTGCTGACCGCGTGCGGGGCGGGGCAATGGTTGTATTACACAGCCGCAGTCCCACTCTATAAAGGCAGAGATCAAAGAAACCTCTCATCTCCGCCGCTATTCCCCTGAATGCTGCGATCAAAGCTGACTGCAGCATTCAGGGGAAAATAAGAAGGGGGGATGCCCCTTGGATCGCGTCACAGGAATCCCTGTGACGCGATTGAGGGACATACCATATATGGGCAGACAGCCCAAGGTCCAATGAAGGACCCCAGGGCTGTCCTACCATATTTCCTGTTAGGGCGTACTCAGGTCTGTCCTAACAACTGCCTGTGTACTATCCGTATATAGATATATACCAGTACATTAAAGTTTAAAAAATAAAGTAAAAACATAAAGTAATGTTAAATAAAAAAAATATACACATACACCTTTTTTACAAAACGCATTAAAAAAAGTCTCAATACATAAAATATACACACATTCAGTATTGGCGCGGCCGTAATAACCTGCACAACAATTTTTTTGCGTCATTTATGATGTGTACGCTGTAAAAAATAAAATAAAAACTTGTTTCACTTAATAATGTGGGGCACGAGGTGTGATGAATTTAACCTCCATATGCCTCACATTAATAGTAATTAACCCCATCATGTACCTTACACATTAACCCATTATAATTGAGGAACATGATGGGGTTAATTACTATTAATGTGAGGCACATGGAGGTTAAATTTACCATCACACCTCGCGCCTCACATAAGAAATGGAAGAACTGTTTTGTTTTTTTATTACTGTTGGCAAAGTATCGCTTTGTTATTGAAATCTCAATACTACACAAAGCATCGGTACCGAAGTCCAAATTCTGGTATCGTGACATCCCTCCACTGGAGGAGGCATTATACAATGGGGGGGGGTAATAATTGGGTGAAAAGTGATGATATCTGAAGGGAGAGGAGAAATTATACATGGGGAAGGGTAGAGGAAGGAGAGAGTATACCTGGGCAGGGGGAGAAAGCTTATACCGGAGGCATAGTTAGCAACAGTCCTGAATTTGCAGGGACTGTCCTGAATCTACAGAGGCAGTCCCGGCAAATTACTGTCCCAGACGTGTCTCAGCCACTGCCATATTCAATTGTATCTGCGTCCACAGGATGCAGATACAATTGAATACTATGGCAGAGCAGGAAAGTATCAGCTTCCTGCTCTGCCATTCACCCATCCAGGAGCGGAATCCCCGGCCAGAGAGTTGCCGACACTCTGGCCGGGGATTCCTCTCCTAGAGGTAGCCCCTGATGTCACTGTCCATATATAGACAGTGAGGTCAGGGTCTCGTCCTGGACTGGAATCCCCTGTAGAGAGTGCCACACACTCCCCTGTAGTTAGCGCCGAACATACCCCCTGTAGATAGCGCCACACACACACTCCCCTGTAGATAGTGCCACACAATGCCCCCTGTAGATAGCACCACACAATCCCATGTAGATAGCGCCACACAATCCCATGTAGATAGCGCTACACCCACCCTGTAGATAGCGCCACACACACCCCCTGTAGATAGCGCCACACCCACCCCTGCAGATAGCGCCACACACAGCCCCCTTTAGATAGCGCTACACACAGCCCCCTGTAGATAGCGCCACACACAGCCCCCTGTACATAGCGCCACACACACCCCAGTACATAGTGCCACACACACCCCTGTAGATAGTGCCACACACCCCCCTGTAGATAGTGCCACACACCTCCCCTGTAGATAGTGCCACACACCTCCCCTGTAGATAGCGCTACACACAGCCCCCTGTAGATAGCGCCACACACAGCCCCCTGTAGATAGCGCCACACACACCCGCCTGTACATAGCGCCACACACACCCCTGTACATAGTGCCACACTCCTCCCCTGTAGATAGCGCCACACACAGCCCCCTGTAGATAGCGCCACACACAACCCCTGTAAATAGCGCTCCACACCCCCTGTAGATAGCGCCACACACACCCGCCTGTACATAGCACCACACACACCCCTGTAGATAGTGCCACACACCCCCCTGTAGATAGTGCCACACACCTCCCCTGTAGATAGCGCCACACACAACCCCTGTAAATAGAGCTCCACACCTTCTGTAGATAGCGCCACACACACCCCCCTGTAGATAGTGCCACACACCCCCCCTGTAGATAGTGCCCCACACCCCCCTGTAGATAGTGCCACACACACACCCCAGTAGATAGTGCCACACACACCCCCCTGTAGATAGTGCCACACACACCCCCCTGCAGATAATGCCACACACCCCCCCCCTGTAGATAGTGCCACACACTGCCCCCTGTAGATAGCTCCAGACACAGCCCCCCTGTAGATAAAAGTCTAAATGCTAAACTCTGGCCACAGGTAGGGGTCTGGTGGAAAGTTGTCTGAATTACCTAACAGGTCTGGTCTAGGATCTGAATTTTTTTCTGGTTTGGTGTCTGAATTAATTTTGTTGTGTGGTTTTTACACAGATAACGTGTGTGCAGTATGTGAAGAGAATGCAAAAGCATCATCCAGACATGCCCGTGGCGGTGGGAGATCTTAGGGACTACATTTTGGTGAGTGACTCTCCTGTGTATAAGGCTTCAGTGCAATGATTTTTGTTTATATTGCCCTCCTACACCCTGACAGATTCTATACACACACACACACACACACACACACACACACACACACTCTTGTCTCTTCCCTGTCACTCCACAGAGCCCCTGTGAGGTTGCGTTTCGCCCCTGGCTACCACTGCTACCTTCAGTTCTCCCAGCCCTGGCACTTAGTCTCTCCCCTTTGCCCTCCGACACCCACCTCCTGTCTCTGCCCTGCTCCTCCAAAGAGTTTTCTTTTTAATGTGCCCAGACTCATTGGCAGTATGGGGCCCAGAAATTCCTGATGGCAGCCCTGAGCTCAGACACCTAAGACCCCTGAGGGCCCTTATCGGGATAATTTCCTTAAGGGGTTGTCCCACTAAGAACATTTATGGCCTATCCACAGGAAAGTGTTTAATTGCTGCGGTCACACCACTGAGAACTCCACCAAACACAAGAACAGGAGTCCCAAGTCCCCTGTTTAATTGGAGCGGCGGTCCCGCATGCGCGCTGGCGCTCCATTCATTTTCTATGGGACTGATGTGGTGCAAAAAGCCGGATAAAAGAAAAAGGAAATGAGGAGCAGCCTCATATGGGAAAAATGCCCAGAAGGGGGCCCGGTCTACTAATACAGGCTCGTCTGGTTAGGTTGTGCCAATATGTAAACACAATTATAATTTTTGGGCACAGGTTGAAGGTGTTGCCCATTTCCTAACACCAAAACTTGGCGGCTCCCCAAGGCGTGGGTTCACCGGATACTGGAAAACTATAAAGTCACAAAAGCGGCCCCTGTACAGAGAAAAAGTGGACAATCGTTTGGCGCAGGCTCCAGTACATAAAAGACAGAACTTCAAAGGATATGAATCAATTTCTTTTAGTGAATTCTCATAAAAACAACGCTGTAGCTTTAAAACGGGGTCCCTGCGCCCCAAAACACCCGGGACATCAATTAAAGATTGCCTCATCTCTACTGGAGCCTGCGGCAAAAGACTGTACATATTTTTTCGCACAAAAGTCGCTTTTGTGACTTTAGAGCTTTCCAGTACACTATGGGACTGACGGTGATAACCAAACTCTGCACTCCGTCAGTCTTATAGAGAATGAATGGAGCGTCAGTGCGCATGCTTGACCGCCGCTCTAAATAAGCAGAGGAATTGGGACCCTCATTCTGGTTATAGGTGGGCCCCCAGTGATCAAACACTCCTGTGGATAGGTGATAAGTTGTTATGATGAGACAGCCCCTTTAACAGTATGATGTGAGCTCCCCCTAGTGGTGGCAGTAGGTAGACAAAATTTTATAATTTGACACTATGGCTTTGCAGGGTATTTGGAGCTTTGTATTAGAAAACCTGAGGTCGGACCGCTATAAAGAAATATTAGGAAATTAATCAGTACTAAATTTTGGAGCTAAAAATGATATAGTGTAAAAAGTTGGAGATTCATATAAGGGGCCATTTAGTTGGTGCTCTGATAGGACATAACAAAAATGCCCTAATCGAAATGGTCCTCATGCTGGTGACCTGTTTAGATCGGTCGGAAACATGTCATGCCATGTGATGTCACAGGAGTCCCAGTGGAAACATGTCATGTGATGTCACGGGAGTCCCAGTGGAAACATGTCATGTGATGTCACAGGAGTCCCAGTGGAAACATGTCATGTGGTGTCATGGGAGTCCCAGTGGAAACATGTCATGTGGTGTCACGGGAGTCCCAGTGGAAACATGTCATGTGATGTCATCATCATGTCCTTTTATGGACGTCACATTAAAAACTACCGGCAAATGGTTTTATCAGGGATTGTAGGTACCTGAGCTTTATTGTGGTTAAGAAACAGCAAAAAAACAGATGTCACGACCGCCACAGCCAGCACCGACCTCAGAGAAATCTTCATTTTCCACTGCCCCGAATATTCCTGGAAAAAAAAAGAAAATGTAATCTTTTTGTGTTGGTAAAACAAGACGTGACCAAGTTTTAGATGTATATCGGACGTGCTTACTAATCAAATCTCTTGACCGGTATGATCACTTTTTAATTTGTTCTCCACCCGTTGATGAAGGATGTCCATAGAGGAGACCTGAAGCAAAATAAGAATAGCCGATCTCGACCCTTGCTCCTCACCGGTGCCAGTTTGTACCCTTGGTCAATCTCTAGACTATAGAGTGTCATGCACGCTGCATGGGAGTCCCAGGGGACTTTAATTTGGACCATACCATCATGTAAAGGGTACATAAAAAAAAAAAACGACATTATATAGGGGTACTAGTATTTATGCAATTCTGTAATATAGTGGCTCTAGGCTGGAGCTAACTCCAACAGAGCCGGACTGAACATTGGGGGTAAACGGGCAAAACCCATTGGTCTGGCAGACAAGGAGGCCCACAGCCCTCACTTCCCCCTCATGACAGGGCCCAATGGTGGATCCCAAGTGAAACTTTTGACGGTGAACCAGTTGTCCGGCTGACACATTCCTTTGCGTCGCTATTATCAGGCCGGGTGACCATGGGCCTCGTATCCACCCGATTCCGAACAAATCCATATTGAGATGTGTAGAATTTGACTTTTATTACCTGTAGAATTTTTTGGGGCTTTACATAGGACGGAATCATCTTTACTCCACGACGACCGTAGTCGCTGACTTTGGGGATGAACTTCCAGGAAAAAAAGAGAGAAGAGAAGATTAATTTAAAGTTAAAAGAAACCAACAAAATATTTTTGGATCATTTTTAGAACCTGGAGGTCTGAACTTCGGGGTTTTTTTTGTGTTCTATTGTTCATTATAATTGGAGGACATCTTTGGGATATTACATTTACCCAAACCCAAATCTTACGTGTCCACAGGTTTCCTGTAGACCCCAAGGTTCACCAGACATAATGCAACTCAGTACCTGCAGCAGATGCCCCCATTGTACCTGGAACAGATACCCGAGATGTCCTCCTTAGTGCCTGTCCCAGATGTCCTCCTTAGTGCCTGTCCCAGATGTCCTCCTTAGTGCCTGTCCCAGATGTCCTCCTTAGTGCCTGTCCCAGATGTCCTCCTTAGTGCCTGTCCCAGATGTCCTCCTTAGTGCCTGTCCCAGATGTTCTCCTTAGTGCCTGTCCCAGATGTTCACCAAAGTGCCTGCCCCAGATGTTCACCAAAGTGCCTGCAACAGGTGCCCCTATAATGACAGTCTCAGATGCCCCCTGGTGCTTGCTACAGATGCCCCTGCCCATCCCAGATGTGCTCCTTACTGCCTGTCCCAGATGTTCACCATAGTGCCACTACAGATGTCCCAACAGATGCTCCTATAGTGCCAGTCAGAGGTTATTCAGGTTTAGAAAAACATGGCTGCTTCCCTCTAGAAACAGCGCCACACCTGTCCACGGGTTGTGTTTGGTACTGCAGCTCAGCTTCATTGAAGTAAAGCAACTTGGCGGCAGTCACATCTGCACTAATAATCAGACTTTATTTAGAGACGTCCCATTTAACCCTATTCTTTCTCTCTGATTGTCACATATAGGGGGCGCTTTCTTACCTAATCACTCTTCTGTGCTCGATTAGGCTGTTTATTAACTCCACAATCCGGCCGCTTAACCCCTCAGATGCTGCAGTGAATACCGCCCGCGGCGCCTAAGTGGTTTTACAGAATTAACACAATGTTTTATTATTTATTAAAAAATAAAAAGAATAAAAAAAGCGACACAAAAACAAATCATTTTGTAAAAGAAAAAGGGTTTTTAATGTGCAAAAGTAATAAAACGTAACAAAACTAGATCAATTTGGTATCGCCATAATCGTAATGACCCTTAAAATAACGTTAATATGTCCCTCATACCACACGGTGAACACGTAAAAATAGTTCTAAAAAACAAGGATATAATTGCTGTGTTTTTTTTTTCATTTTCCCCTAAAAAAATGATAAAAGTTATTTAATAAATTAGACCTACTCCAAAATGATTCCCATAAATATTACAATTTGTCCATCCAAATCCAAAGTCTCTGACAACTACAGCGGCGAAAAAATAAAAAAGTTACGAGCGCTGGAGCAAGGAGGGGAAAATATTTTACTGCTCTGTAAGACTGTAAATCTTTGCCGTCTTTTATTATTATTATTTGTATTTATTTTATGTTTATATAAATTTTTCCAGTTGACATTTATTAAAAATGTTATTTCGTTTTTGCGCTGCAGCTTTTATGTATCCACTATAGTCGGCTGGAGCGACGGCTCGGCTGACAGCCGGTTCTGCGTGCCTTTAACACTGAATATAACCCATCACATCTAAGGGTTAATATTCAGTGTTTTAAAACAAAGATTGGAGATCTAACCGGAGATCGAGCCTTTAGACCAGCAGCTCACTCTGTAGTCACACGGGCTAAACTGTCAAGGAGTTAAATGGTAATGTCTCTTTAAAAAAAATCGGATTAATAGTGCCGGGGGATCGCTACCTTAAAAAAATCTGATTAATAATGCCGGGGGATCGCCACCTTAAAAAATCTGATTAATAGTGCCGGGGGATCGCCACCTTAAAAAATCGGATTAATAATGCCGGGGGATCGCCACTTTAAAAAATCTGATTAATAGTGCCGGGGGATCGCCACTTTAAAAAAATGATTAATAGTGCCGAGGGATCGCTACCGTAAAAAATCTGATTAATAGTGCCGGGGGATCGCCACTTTAAAAAATCTGATTAATAGTGCCGGGGGATCGCCACCTTAAAAAATCTGATTAATAGTGCCGGGGGATCGCCACCTTAAAAAATCATATTAATAATGCCGGGGGATCGCCACCTTAAAAAATCTGATTAATAGTGCCGGGGGATCGCCACTTTAAAAAATCTGATTAATAGTGCCGGGGGATCGCCACCTTAAAAAATCATATTAATAATGCCGGGGGATCGCCACCTTAAAAAATCTGATTAATAGTGCCGGGGGATCGCCACTTTAAAAAATCTGATTAATAGTGCCGGGGGATCGCCACTTTAAAAAATCTGATTAATAGTGCCGGGGGATCGCCACCTTAAAAAATCTGATTAATAGTGCCGGGGGATCGCCACCTTAAAAAAATCTGATTAATAGTGCCGGGGGATCGCCACCTTAAAAAATCTGATTAATAGTGCTGGGGGATCGCCACCTTAAAAAATCTGATTAATAGTGCCGGGGGATCGCCACCTTAAAAAATCATATTAATAATGCCGGGGGATCGCCACCTTAAAAAATCTGATTAATAGTGCCGGGGGATCGCCACTTTAAAAAATCTGATTAATAGTGCCGGGGGATCGCCACTTTAAAAAATCTGATTAATAGTGCCGGGGGATCGCCACCTTAAAAAATCTGATTAATAGTGCCGGGGGATCGCCACCTTAAAAAAATCTGATTAATAGTGCCGGGGGATCGCCACCTTAAAAAATCTGATTAATAGTGCCGGGGGATCGCCACCTTAAAAAATCTGATTAATAGTCCCGGGGGATCGCCACCTTAAAAAATCTGATTAATAGTCCCGGGGGATCGCCACCTTAAAAAATCTGATTAATAGTGCCGGGGGATCGACACCTTAAAAAAAACATGTGATTACTAAATGTTAATTGGAAAAATGTATGGACATGGGTTGGGTGTCATTAAATGCTATACTAAGAAACATAAGCTACGCAGGTACATTCTTCCTATATGAACGGACAGTAAACAATATCCTGCGTAACTGGTGACATTTCTGCACAGAAAAAAAAAATACAATAAAATAAGGTGGAGCGCGACAAGGGTGGAGAACTCGGGACTGCTCAACCTGTTTGGGTTTTCCACCATATACTTAGGATAAGCCATCAATGTTTAATAGGCGCTCTCTCCATGTCCCACACTGGCCAAGAGAAGCTGGGGCAGCTGTGAGGAGCCGGACATACAGCACCCCATATCTCAGCTTCCTGATCCTGGAGTGTGACATGGAAATGATAAACTGCAGTCACTCCGACATTAACTTCTCCAGTACATCAAATTATTGTTCTCCGAGGATAAATAATTTGTTGACCTGAGGTTGTGGTTTCTACAAATAATATTTATGGGTAAAGCGTTGGCCGGCGGCCACCCGTCAAGATTAACACCTTCAAGACTTTACCTCACGTTGCGGTTTCCATGTAAATTTACCCTTTACTACAGATCTGAATGGCTCAGAAATCCTGGTAATTTGGAATCAGGATAGTACGGAGGGTATTACTGTAAGGAGCCCAGTCCATGATAAGCTATCTATCTATCTATCTATCTATCTATCTATCTATCTATCTATCTATCTATCTATCTATCTATCTATCTATCTATCTATCTATCTATCTATCTATCTATCTATCTATCTATCTATCTATCTATCTATCTATCTATCTATCTATCTATCTATCTATCTATCTATCTATCTATCTATCTATCTATCTATCTATCTATCTATCTATCTATCTATCTATCTATCTATCTATTATCTATCTATCAATCTATCTATCAATCTATCTATCTATCTATCTATCTATCTATCTATCTATCTATCTATCTATCTATCTATCTATCTATCTATCTATCTAATATCTATCTATCTATCTATCTATCTATCTATCTATCTATCTATCTATCTATCTATCTATCTATCTATCTATCTATCTATCTATCTATCTCATATCTATCTATCTATCTATCTCATATCTATCTATCTATCTCATATCTATCTATCTATCTATCTATCTATCTATCTATCTATCTATCTATCTATCTATCTATCTATCTATCTATCTATCTATCTATCTATCTATCTATCTATCTATCTATCTATCTCATATCTATCTATCTATCTCATATCTATCTATGTATCTATCTATCTATCTATCTATCTATCTATCTATCTATCTATCTATCTATCTATCTATCTATCTATCTATCTATCTATCTATCTATCTATCTATCTATCTCATATCTATCTATGTATCTATGTATCTATCTCATATCTATCTATCTATCTATCTATCTATCTATCTATCTATCTATCTATCTATCTATCTATCTATCTATCTATCTATCTATCTATCTATCTCATATCTATCTATGTATCTATGTATCTATCTATCTATCTATCTATCTATCTATCTATCTATCTATCTATCTATCTATCTATCTATCTATCTATCTATCTATCTATCTATCTATCTATCTATCTATCTATCTATATCTCATATCTATCTATCTATCTATCTATCTATCTATCTATCTATCTATCTATCTATCTATCTATCTATCTATCTATCTCATATCTATCTATCTATCTATCTATCTATCTATCTATCTATCTATCTATCTATCTATCTATCTATCTATCTCATATCTATCTATCTATCTATCTATCTATCTATCTCATATCTATCTATGTATCTATCTATCTATCTATCTATCTATCTATCTATCTATCTATCTATCTATCTATCTATCTATCTATCTATCTATCTATCTATCTATCTATCTATCTACCTACCTACCTACCTACCTACCTACCTATCTATCTATCTATCTATCTATCTATCTATCTATCTATCTATCTATCTATCTATCTATCTATCTATCTATCTATCTATCTACTGGTCCCTCCCGGGCAGGCATCGCTCCCAGTCAGAACACCGCAGCAAGACTCCTGCCTTCTTCCGATCGCTGCTGCAGACGTCTGGCGTGCAGGGCGCCTGACAGCAGCGATCAGCTGTTTTGATACAGCTGCAGCACCCAGCGGGACATTTTGCAGACCGCCAGGGACGGCGGGACAGAGGTGAGAAACCGGTAGTGTCCCGCCGGATCCGGGATGGTTGGGAGGTATGCTATAGGACACAGGAACAATTAGAACCAATGAATGGCGAGGTACGTTGTACATTGTAGTTTTGCCACGAATCGAAACTGCAATGTGCATGTCCTGCAAAAGGACCTTTAGACATAAGATCACATGACCTAATCTCTGAAGTTCTTACTATTGATTAGAGACCTGCTGGTCACATGACCTAATCTCTGAAGTTCTTACTATTGATTAGAGACCTGCTGGTCACATGACCTCATCTCTGAAGTTCTTACTATTGATTAGAGACCTGCTGGTCACATGACCGCAGGACCTTGAGCAGCAGGAGCAGCGACTCCACAGAGAAGTCTGACTGTAAGTATAAGGGGATTGATTTGTTTAATGGGTCTGTATTTAGGGGGTCTGGTCTGGGGTCTGTATCAGTTTAAGGGGTTTAGGGTCTGTATATTTAGGGGTCTGTGTTAGTTTAAGTGGTCTGGGGTCGGTATTTAGGGGTCTGTTTTAGTTTGAGGTCTGGGGTCTGTATTTAGGGGGTATGGTCTGGGGTCTGTATTAGTTTATAGGGTCTATTTAGGGGGCCTGTTATAGGGTCTATTAGTTTAGGGGGTCTGTATTAGTTTAGGGGGTCTGGTCTGAGGTCTGCATTAAGGGATTCAGGTCTGGGGTCATTATTAGTGTAGGGGGTCAGGTCTGGGGTCATTATTAGTGTAGGGGGTCAGGTCTGCGGTCATTATTAGTGTAGGGGGTCAGGTCTGCGGTCATTATTAGTGTAGGGGGTCAGGTCTGCGGTCATTATTAGTGTAGGGGGTCAGGTCTGCGGTCATTATTAGTGTATGAGGTCAGGTCTTGGGTCTGTATTTAGGGGTCCGGTCTGAGATCTGTATTTATTTAGGGGGCTTGTTCTGTGGTCTGTATTTGTTTACGGGGGGTCTGGTCTGGGGTCTGTATGTATTCTACGATCTAGGAAAGTCTGGGCCCCATAGCAAACTTTTGACTGGGGCCCCCCCTCCGCTGGGTATCACACAACCCCCCCTTGTAGATATTGCCTCCCTATAGATTCCACCATACAGTGCCCCCCTATAGATAGCACCATACACAGCCCCCCTGTAGATAATGCCATACAGCCCCCCCTGTAGATAACGCCATACAGACCCCCCCTGTAGATAACGCCATACAGACCCCCCCTGTAGATAACGCCATACAGACCCCCCCTGTAGATAACGCCATACAGACCCCCCTGTAGATAACGCCATACAGCCCCCCCTGTAGATAATGCCATACAGCCCCCCCCTGTAGATAACGCCATACAGCCCCCCCTGTAGATAACGCCATACAGACCCCCCTGTAGATAACGCCATACAGACCCCCCTGTAGATAACGCCATACAGACCCCCCTGTAGATAACACCATACAGCCCCCCTGTAGATAACGCCATACAGACCCCCCTGTAGATAACACCATACAGCCCCCCTGTAGATAATGCCATACAGCCCCCCCTGTAGATAACACCATACAGAACCCCCCCTGTAGATAACACCATACAGCCCCCCCTGTAGATAACGCCATACAGCCCCCCCTGTAGATAACGCCATACAGACCCCCCTGTAGATAACGCCATACAGACCCCCCTGTAGATAACACCATACAGCCCCCCTGTAGATAACGCCATGCAGCCCCCTCTGTAGATAACGCCATACAGCCCCCCCTGTAGATAATGCCATACAGCCCCCCCTGTAGATAACGCCATACAGCCCCCCTGTAGATAACGCCATACAGACCCCCCTGTAGATAACGCCATACAGACACCCCCCTGTAGATAACACCATACAGCCCCCCCTGTAGATAACGCCATACAGCCCCCCTGTAGATAACGCCATACAGACACCCCCCTGTAGATAACACCATACAGACCCCCCTGTAGATAACACCATACAGACCCCCCTGTAGATAACGCCATACAGACCCCCCTGTAGATAACGCCATACAGACCCCCCTGTAGATAACGCCGTATAGACCCTCCTGTAGATAACGCCATACAGCTTCAAATCCCCCCTGTAGATAACGCCATTCAGACCCCCCCTGTAGGTAACACCAGACAGCCCCCCCCCCCGCCCCCCCAAAAAAAATGGCCTATAGTTTGTCCTACAAAAGAGATACATGTGTGATCGCTGGGACACCCAGCGATAAGGAGAACGGGGGACCGAAAGTCCCCCGAAGTTCTCCATGACAAACGTCGGACTTCCGGCGTCTGCGCAGCTCAATAAAAATGAAAGGAGCGCTGGTCACGCATGCGCACAAGCGCGACCGGTGCACAAGTCATATGGAGCTGCAGACAGACCACGAAAGTCTGAGGTGAGATTTTGCATGGAGCCCCAGATCGATGTGGATTGACAGTCATTTTGTATGTCTTCCATTTTCTTACTATTGCACCAACAGTTGTCTCCTTCTCACCCAGTGTCTTACTTATGGTTTTGTAGCCCATTCCAGCCTTGTGCAGATCTATGATCTTGTCCCTGACATCCTTAGAAAGCTCTTTGGTCTTGCCCATGTTGTAGAGGTTAGAGTCAGACTGATTAATTGAGTCTGTGGACAGGAGTCTTTTATACAGGTGACCATGTAAGACCACTGTCTTTAATGCAGGCACCAAGGTGATTTGGAGCAGTAACTGGTCTGGAGGAGGCTGAACTCTTAATGGTTGGTCGGGGGTCACATACTTATTTCTCTGTGCACAATGCAAATAAATAGATATCATTTTGACAATGTGATTTTCAGTTTTTTTTTTATATAATCTATCTCTCACTGGTAAAATGAACCTAGCCTAAAAATTCTAGACTGTTCATGACTTTGACAGGGGGCAAACTTACAAAATCAGCAAGGGATCAAATACTTATTTCCTTCACTGTATGTACTGAATTTGGTTCTGGGGCTGTATTTATGTATTGAGCTTGGTTCTGGTGCTATATGTATGTACTGAGCTTGGTTCTGGTGCTGTATGTATGTACTGAGCTTGGTTCTGGTGCTGTATGTATGTACTGAGCTTCGTTCTGGGGCTGTATATATGTAATGAGCTTTGTTCTGGTGCTGTATGTATGTACTGAGCTTGGTTCTGGTGCTGTATGTATGTATGTACTGAGTTTGGTTCTGGGGCTGTATTTATGTATTGAGCTTGGTTCTGGTGCTGTATGTATGTATGTACTGAGTTTGGTTCTGGGGCTGTATTTATGTATTGAGCTTGGTTCTGGTGCTGTATATATGTAATGAGCTTCGTTCTGGTGCTGTATATATGTACTGAGCTTGGTTCTGGTGCTGTATATATGTAATGAGCTTGGTTCTGGTGCTGTATATATGTATTGAGCTTGGTTCTGGGGCTGTATATATGTACTGAGCTTTGTTCTGGTGCTGTATATATGTACTGAGCTTGGTTCTGGTGCTGTATATATGTAATGAGCTTGGTTCTGGTGCTGTATATATGTATTGAGCTTGGTTCTGGGGCTGTATTTATGTACTGAGCTTGGTTCTGGTGTTGTGTATAGAACTATATTGCTTGTAAAATGTACAAATGTTTTTATGCTCGAGTTACATTAAAAGAAATGTGGAAAATAAATGACACGTCGATTGGTAGAGAAAACAAACATGGCGAGGGAGAAGGGGATGTCGGGAAAGAGGTTGGGGGGGGGGGGGCGCCAAACTGAATCTTTGCCCCGGGTGCTGGAGAACCTAGCTACGCCTCGGCCTTTTAATTTTATTATTTTTAGCTGAACTTATCACATTCATACATTTTACTTTGCAAAAGGTCACAGCACGCAATAATGGGAGGCAGCGTGAAAGCCGGACCTCTCCCATGTAAGCCCCAGTATAAAGACAAAGGTAACGCTCCCATAGTAACTGTCATAGTATTCATAGCAGCCTGGTCAGAACCTGATAGACAGCGTCATTAGTGCAAACTAGACGTAGAAAAGTCGTCTCTTCCTCAGGTATAAAATGTCGCAGTATTCAGGGCAACGATTCGTGATAGAAAGAAAAAAACCTATTAAGGAACAACGCCACTTATTTGCATGAAATTTTAAAATAAAATTTTATTACACAGCATAAATAAAAGTATAGCAGCGTACATGAGGGTAAAATGGAGCGCGCAACCTTCGTCAGGGGGGGTCGTTTGGGTCCGGTCCTTCTCTGACGCCGGTATTTGTTCCATTTTCGCAATATGTCTGTATCTCTCCTTCAGGGGTAACTATATGTGCTGCTTTATTACATTGTGTATTTTCACTTATGAAGCATTTCTGTCTACCATTGTTGCTGCCTGTGTTACCCTGGTGGACCTATGTTGGCCCTGGTGGACCTACGTTGGCCCTGGTGGACCTACGTTGGCCCTGGTGGACCTACGTTGGCCCTGGTGGACCTACGTTGGCCCTGGTGGACCTATGTTGGCCCTGGTGGACCCTTGGGATACATTGATATATGAACTTATTATATTATGTTAAGCCTCATATGTAGGACCTTGACCCAGTCTCTATAGTCATTCCACCTACCGTGTCTCTTCTTTCTTCCTCTTGTCGTGAAGGTTGTGACGTTTGCACGCTCCATTTTACCCTCATTTACTTTTAAAATGTCATACAAAAAGGTTGTGTTCTTCCTTAATAGGTTTTACACCAACCATTTATAAAATGGGTCACTTATTAAGATATCTATTTGGAAAGAAAGAAAGAAAGAAAGAAAGAAAGAAAGAAAGAAAGAAAGAAAGAAAGAAAGAAAGAAAGAAAGAAAGAAAGAAAGAAAGAAAGAAAGAGGTAGATATTGGTGATAGATAGATAGATAGATAGATAGATAGATAGATAGATAGATAGATAGATAGATAGATAGATAGATAGATAGATAGATATGAGATAGATAGATAGATAGATAGATAGATAGATAGATAGATAGATAGATAGATAGATAGATAGATAGATAGATATGAGATAGATAGATAGATAGATAGATAGATAGATAGATAGATAGATAGATAGATAGATAGATAGATAGATAGATATGAGATAGATAGATAGATAGATAGATAGATAGATAGATAGATAGATAGATAGATATGAGATAGATAGATATGAGATAGATAGATAGATAGATAGATAGATAGATAGATAGATAGATAGATAGATAGATAGATAGATAGATAGATAGATATGAGATAGATATGAGATAGATAGATAGATAGATAGATAGATAGATAGATAGATAGATAGATAGATAGATAGATAGATAGATAGATATGAGATAGATAGATAGATAGATAGATAGATAGATAGATAGATAGATAGATAGATAGATAGATATGAGATAGATAGATATGAGATAGATAGATAGATAGATAGATAGATAGATAGATAGATAGATAGATAGATATGAGATAGATAGATAGATAGATAGATAGATAGATAGATAGATAGATAGATAGATAGATAGATAGATATGAGAGAGATAGATAGATAGATATGAGATAGATAGATAGATAGATAGATAGATAGATAGATAGATAGATAGATAGATAGATAGATAGATATGAGATAGATAGATAGATAGATAGATAGATAGATAGATAGATAGATATGAGATAGATAGATAGATAGATAGATAGATATGAGATAGATAGATAGATAGATAGATAGATAGATAGATAGATAGATAGATAGATAGATAGATAGATATGAGATAGATAGATAGATAGATAGATAGATAGATAGATAGATAGATAGATAGATAGATAGATAGATATGAGATAGATAGATAGATAGATAGATATGAGATAGATGATAGATAGATAGATAGATAGATAGATAGATAGATAGATAGATAGATAGATAGATAGATAGATAGATATGAGATAGATAGATAGATAGATAGATAGATAGATAGATAGATAGATAGATAGATAGATAGATAGATAGATAGATAGATAGATAGATAGATATGAGATAGATAGATAGATAGATAGATAGATAGATAGATAGATAGATAGATAGATAGATAGATAGATAGATAGATAGAGATACTGTAGATGTAGCAAAACACTAGTAACTACTCCAGTCTTATATTGATCACCACACTATGTATCAACTACTACTGCTAATAATAATAATAATACTTCTACTACTACTACTAATAATACTACTGCTAATACTTCTATGACTACTACTAATAACAATAATACTACTACGACGAGTACTACTTTTACTACTACTAATAATAATAATCGTGGGTATTTCTTACCTTTGTCGCGCTCTTCAGCTCAGTTTTCCATGATTGCTGCCATGTCCACCGTGTGCCCTGTCTCTGCTCTGTGCCTGGATATAGGAGGGTTGTACCTTGTCACTGTATTTATTCCACTGTCTTAGTCAAGCCCAACCTGTTCAGTCAGCAGGGATCATTATGTGACCCGATCACCGGGACTGGCCGATCATTACTGACAAGATGCTATTTAGTAGCAGAGGAAAGTTTTAAAGGGGAAGCACTGAACACACCTTCTATGAGGTCGAGCATTTCACCTCAATAGACTCGTCAACTCTTTGGGTTTTACCGGGGGGTTACCTGGGAGGCAGGATAAATACAGGGCGTAGGAGCAGAAAACACCCCAAAAAACATAACATCATGTATACCTACTCTCCATGCTCCAGTCTGGTCTGGGGTCTGAATATATTTGGGGGTCTGGTCTGATATTATTATAGGGGGTCTGAATATATTTGGGGGTCTGGTCTGATATTATTATAGGGGGTGTGAATATATTTAGGGGGTCTGCTCTGGGGTCTGATATTAATCTAGGGGTCCAGTTTATGGTCTGATATTAGTATAGGGAGTGTGAATATACTTAGGGCGTCTTCTCTGGGATCTGATATTAATATAGGGGTCCCGTTTGGGCTGCGATATTAGTAGGGGGTGTGAATATATTTAGGTGTCTGCTCTGGGGTCTAATATTAATATACGGGTCTAGTTTGGGATCTGATATCTGTATAGGGTGTGTGAATATATTTAGGGTGTCTGGTCTGTGGTCTGATATTAATATAGGGGGTGTGAATATATTTAGGGGGTCTGGTTTGTGGTCTGATATTACTATAGGGGGTGTGAATATATTTAGGGGGTCTGGTTTCTGGTCTGATATTACTTTAGGGGTCCAGTTTGAGGTCTGATATTACTATAGGGGGTGTGAATACATATAGGGGGTCTGGTCCATGGTCTGATATTACTATAGGGGGTGTGAATACATATAGGGCATTGTCTGGTCCGTGGTCTGATATTACTATAGGCGGTGTGAATATAGTTAGGGGGTCTGCTCTGGGGTCTGATATTAATATAAGGCTCCAGTTTGTGGTCTGATATTAGTATACGGAGTGTGAATATATTTAGTCACGCCCTTTATATAAACCACACCCCCAAAAATGCCACTCTCCTTTTTGCCATATTCCGCTGCTCAAGTATTAACCTGTGAAGGGCTCTCCTAGGCTGACATATCTGCCTCAATAGGGGTTTTCTTTCCCTACCTTCAGGTCGTCAGTATTTTGTCATGGCACCACCTGTATCAGAGTGACATGTTGGATGGAGCCTTCTCTGGGGGTCTGAGAACTGAAATATAAACTGATTCCCCGATTGGAAGGCCCCGGGGCCAAATGCCCTTCAGGGCTAGACATGATAAAATCTTTAGTAGTAGAGGATTGGTTAATTGTAAAGTCCCTGGTGGTCCAGGGCAGTGAATGTTTACATTCTCCACTCTCTTGGAGGCCCCCAAGATAACGGTAGACCCTGAGCAATTGCCCATTTTGCCACCTCTTGAAGCGAAATGAAAATCAATGAAATAAAGGGTTTGGGAGGGAGAGGAAACTTTTACCTATGAGGCTCCTGGTTGACTTCAAGGAGACTGACGGAGAAATGAATAAACTGGCAGCAGCTGACGTCATGTGATGGCCCCATGCCTGATATAGTCTATGCGGGGTATGTGCCTTTAACAACCCGCATCCTGATAGCAAAAAGTAAAGGATCACTGGGCTGATTGGGGGCAGATTGACCCATGTATGGCGGCCGGCTGTAATCTGGAATACGGAATTTTCCCTTGCGCTTACTTTCTGTATGATACAATTGCTAATAACACAATTTCTTAATAACCAGAGAGAAACGGGTAAAATATTTAAAGGGGAAGAATCAAAAAAATACTCGCCCTCCTTGTCCAAAACTCCAGGGAATCAGACCTGAGTGCTAGCGATGGGGGTAAGACGGCCGCCGACCAGGTATTCTTAAAGGTCTTCCCTTCCCCTTATCAGTTCTGGACCATCTATTCCCCAGTGACCTGGAATTGGGACTATTTTCGCCCCATAATTAGAATTTTTGGATCATCAGTTTTTGGATTATTGGAATTTTCTATTCCTTAAATGTTGCAGAATCCGGCCCCGTCCACTTGACACGGTTGTATTCTTTTGAGGACGACACCTATGAGTCATAGTCCTTCCCAGTAATTAGGTAGTGCTCTTAGATGACGAGGCGGGGTAACAGATATATAGGAGAGGGCTTACTCAGGATATTTTAATAACCCAAAATTACTGTATCATTTATGATCTTTATCATGTTTTACATTCCTCTGAGAGATGACGCCACATAATTCTAACAACTGACCTCATTACATCTCCGAACACATAGCGGGTCATACAGATGTAGCAGAGCTGAATGAGTCTTTTTACCTGTGTGCACGTTGTTCTATGACAAACTCAGCTCTGCTGCTTCTGTATAGCACTTATGATTCTTTGTATTTCTTCTGTGTTATTCTCTGTTCACGGTGACGCCCGTATATTTGTTTGTTCTAGGAAATGATCTTTGCCTTTTTTGCAGAATCTCCTGTCCCTGCTGTGACGGCTCCTGCGGTGTCTCCTGTCCCTGCTGTGACGGCTCCTGCGGTGTCTCCTGTCCCTGCTGTGACGGCTCCTGCGGTGACTATTCCATAGATTCACAGTTCTCACAGTAAAGAAGACTCGTCACCTCTGCAGGTTGAACCTTTTTTTCTCCAGACGGAGGGAGTGCCCCCTTTTTTTTTGAGGGGGTTTTACATGGAACAGGATTTCACCATATTTTTTGTACGGGCCATTCATATATTTATATAAGTTAATCATGTCCCCCCTTAGTCGTCTTTTCTCAAGGCTAAATAGGTTTAATTCTATTAATCTTTCCTCATAACTTAGATTCTCCGCGCCCCTTATTAGCTTCGTTGCTCTTCTTTGTATTTTTTCCAACTCCAGGGCATCCTTTCTATGAACTGGAGCCCAGAACTGAACTGCATATTCTAGATGAGGCCTCACTAATGCTTTGTAAAGTGGTAGTATTACCTCCCTGTCCCGCGAGTCCATGCCTCTTATAATACACGACAATATCCTGCTGGCTTTAGAAGCAGCTGATTGACATTGTGCTGTTATTTAGTCTTTCATCTTTGTTTATTTGGGGGAATTCACTTCCATCCGGATCACTATCTATCCGGATCCTCAGAGTCTTAACCTGGAGCAATAAAGATCTTGATAAAATCCCCTGAATTCTTCTACGATTTCCCCGCATCATGTACAAGTTGCCCCTTTATGTTCCTAATGGAGGTGATAGACTTAGAAGGCCGTTGGTTACTTACAATAGGGGCCAAAAATTTACTTGATTCATTGACTTCAAAATAATATTGTTTGCAGCTCAGAAAGATTTCAGATTGTGCTTCGCCCATAACAAGTTCTCGTACTTCATATAATCCAATGCCTGCTTCTATCGCCGGCTTAAGATAGAAGAACCACGTTCAAGCGTGGAGGGGACAGCGGCAGCGGAGGGGGCACTGAGGGGGCCACATGTACCAGACTATTCTACATTCTTTCTTTTAAAAACTGTCTAGAAAACTAAGCGTGGGTGAGATGAGTCTTGAAACGCTGCAATTTTTTTTAAAGGTGTGCAAGATTTTTGTGCTCAAAATATAAGTGTATATGTTTGTCTATGATGAAGTGACAAAAGTGCCCCCATAAGAATAGAACGCTCAGTCCTTCCATAACAGTGACAGTCACAGTGCCCCCATAATAGTACCATCCTCAGTGCTTCCATAAGAGTGACAGTCACACTACCCCATAACAGTACCAGCCTCCGTGGTTTAATAACAGTGACAGTCACAGTGCCCCCATAATAGTACAAATCTCAGTGCTTCCATAACAGTGACATTTACAGTGTCCCCATAACAATATCAATCTCAGTGCTTTTATAACAGTGTCAGGCACAGTGCCCCCATAACAGCACCATCCTCTGTCACTGTTATGGAAGCACTGCGGCTGGTACTGTTATGGGGGGACTGTGACTGTCATTGTTATGGAAGCACTGAGGCTGGCACTGTTATGGGGTACTGTTATTGTCACTGTTATTGATGCACTATCACAGTACCCCATAACTGTACTGGCCACAGTGCTTCCATAACAATGACAGTCACAGTGCTCCCATAACAGTAAAAGCCTCAGTCCTTCCACAGCAGTGACAATAATAGTGCCCCCATTACAGTATCATCATCAGTGTTTCCATAACAAGTGTCTCCAGAACTTTTGCTCAGGGCTTCAATAATAGTGAAAGTCTTAGTGCCTCCACAACAGGACAGACCTCAGTGCTTTCAGGAGTTGTCTCATAAAAATAATACTATAACTCTTTCCTTTACTAGCAGCAGCGTTCCAATAATTTGATTCCCTACAATCCGCAGAATACAGGCTGCAATCTGCAGAGAGGGAAGCAGCTGGGAATCTGAATTTCTCAATCTAAGCTGAACTATTGGACGCAGTTGCACCCACTATACGGCCCCTCGGAGAACCAAAGGAGGGGGCAGAAAACGACCCTAGAAACAGAAGCCGTGCAGGGAAGTGTCCAGCGTGAGCTTGGAGGGTCCGGCCAGCGGAGGGGGGGGATATGTGACACACGATGGGGGTTGTTTATTGAGCGCAGCACTCCAAACATCTCCATGTCATCAACTTACGATTTGTGTAAAATGTCGACGTTACATAATAAACATAAAACATCGTTTCACTGAGATTGTCCTGCCAGAAATAATGGGAAGATCTGGAAAGATCTGCAATGGCGGCCGCTCTTAGGCTTCGTTCACATCTGTGCTAGGGCGCCGTTCCTACGTTCCGTCAGAGCTTTCCATCGGAACGGGGCCCCGACTGACACAAACGGAAACCAGAGGTTTCAATGGTGACGGATCTGGCGCCAATGGTTTCCGTTTGTCTCAGTTGGGCACGGGTTCCGTCATTTTGACGGAATCAATAGCGCAGTCGACTACGATATTAATTCCGTCAAAAGGACGGAACCCGACGGAACCCCCGCACAACTGAGACAAACGGAAACCATTGGCGCCGGATCCGTCACCATTGAACGAAGCCTAAGAAATGCGCTGGTTTATCTTCGTTTTATAACATATTTACTCCTCACTTCCCGCAGGTGAAACCTTCTTATCTGCTTAAATGGGAACTTGAGTTGAACCTGGTTTCCCTACATTTACGCCGTTTACCGTGCGGTATAAATAACGCAATAACTTTATTCAGCGGGTTGTTGCGATTGCAACGATACCACATTTATATAGATTTTGTAGGTTTTACTACTTTTACACACTTATTTTTCAAAATTATTTGTTTTTGTTTCTCCATATTGTCCCGCCGATGCGGTTTTATGCGAGCTTTTTCTTTGCGGGACGACTTTTAGTTTTTATTGGTATCATTTTGGAGTAGATGCGACTTTTTGATCACTTTTTATAACATTTTGTTTAAGGCAGGATTCAAAGAAAACAGCAATTTTTCCATTGTTTTTTATTATATATTTTACGGCGTTCACCGTGCGGGTTAAATTATGTAATAAGTTTATAGTCGGGGTCGTTACGGACGCGGCGATACCAAATATGTGTAACTTTTCTACTTTATTTAGTTTTTTAATAGTAAAGCATTTTGTAAGCGGAAAAAGTGGGTTTTTCATTTTTTATTTCTTTTTTACTTTTTATTAAACTTTTCTTTTACTTTTTTACTAGTCCCACTAGGGGACTTCAGTATGCGATCCTCCGATCGCATTTATAATACACTGCAATACTTCTGCTATGGCCTCTGGCATAGCCTAGCAGGCATTCACAACAGGCAGACCTGGGGGCCTGTATTAGGCCCCCGGCTGCCATAGAAGACACCGTCACCTGGCCATATTATCCCCGGGTGCCAGTGGGGTGACGGGGAGCTCCCTCTCTCCAAAACCACTGAGATGCGTCGCTCGCTATTGAGCGCCGCATCTGAGGAGTTAAACGGGTGAGATTGATACTAATATCGATCTCACCCGGTCGAGCAGGGACGCCCCCAGCCCTCAGCTACGTCTGGCAGCTGAGAGCAGGGAGATTTAACAGCTCCCTGCTCTGTTTATTTATTCTGATGCAGCGGCGTGAAAAGGCCAATGCACCGGAATAAGGCCCGTTAGTGGCCGCTGTAAAAACACTATGGGGCGGTCACTAACGGGTTAAAGCTATGGCGTTTGGTACACTGGGAGATGTCGCTTATCTTGCGTTGGTATCTCACTCCAGCACGTCTCTCAATGTCTCCCCTGCCTCCGATATGTTCTGTACTCGCACTGATATTGTTGGATTATTTCTTTGCTTATGTTGACACATTTACTTGCAGATGTTACGTTGTCAATGTTGTTTGTTACTATGATTGGGATCCTTTGTTCTGAATCGGGTCCACGAAATGGTCTGAGTCTCTGATCCGAGGAAAGATAGAACATGTCCTATCTTTCCTCTGATCACTGATTGGTCTCGGATGGCGCACTCGGTCGAGTGCATGAGGTGTTATATTGACGTCTCATAACTTTTACAAGTCAGTAAAAAAAGTTGTTTATTAACAGGCGAAGGTGAATGTCAGGCTCAATATACTGTCAAATGTGAATCCTGGGGGATGAACGGACTCTGTGGAGGCAGCCACCGTCATGTCCCACGCATCCACAAAGCCCACGTTGATCCCTTGGAAGACTTCTCTAAGCACCAGGTACTGGCTGTAGCCATGGAAGTCCCCGATTCTCTCTTGAGGAGCGACGCCTTCTCTGGTGTTTTCCGTCTTGATGATGACCTTGGTTTCTGGACTCCTTATTAACAGTCGTTCCACGGCTCTGCGGATGTTGATTGCTCGTCTGATGTAAAGCTTTATTGGAAACTGTCTGAAATGTTGTCCCATAGTAATAACAAAGATGGTGTCCTGCCCCCCGCCGCGTTGGTCAATCTGACGACTCGTGTACATGTCCTCCTTGAAGTAATAGAACATGAAGCTCTCTAGAGGGAAGCCGTGCCTTTTGTAGGAGACGTAAATGTCCTTATCCATGTTTATGGCCTCAAGTGTCTTCTCCCATGAACTCCATCCGCTCTCATGATGACGGAAATATTTCACAACTGATGCAAAAAAGACAAAAGAGTGATGGAAATGGATTAGACTTCATGATAGTAAAGAGTTTTTTGCTTTTGATGGAGCTTTTAAACATCAGCCATGAGTCATAGCTGATGTTCAGGTGGGCTAGGGCAGAAATCCCTGGTGAGGTAGGCCAGAGAAGGGTTAATTATGACATCTCTGGCTGTCAACAGCAGTAAAGTGGTAATAACAACATCTCTGGTGGGCTAGGGCAGTGAAGGGGTTAATAATAACATTCCTGCTGGTCTAGGGCAGTGAAGGGGTTAATACTAATATCCTTGGTGGGCTAGGGCAGTGAAGGGTTTAATAATAACCTCCCTGGTGGTCTAGTGCCGTGAAGGGGTTAATAATAACATCCCTGGTGGTCTAGTGCTGTGAAGGGGTTAATAATAACATTCCTGGTGGTCTAGGGCAGTGAAGGAGTTAATAATAATAACAGCGCTGGTGGTATAGGGCAGTGAAGGGGTTAATAATAACCTCCCTGGTGGTCAAGTGCCGTGAAGGGGTTAATAATAACAACATACCTTCTAGTCTAGGGCAGTGAAGGGGTTAATAATGATCTCCCTGGTGGTATAGGGCAGCGAAGGGGTTAATAATGATCTCCCTGGTGGTATAGGGCAGCGAAGGGGTTAATAATGATCTCCCTGGTGGTATAGGGCAGTGAAGGGGTCAATAATGACCTCCCTGGTGGTCTAGGGCAGTGAAGGGGTTAATAATAATAAACTCTCTGGTGGTCTAGTGCCGTGAAGGGGTTAAAAATAACCTCCCTGGTGGTCTAGGGCAGTGAAGGAGTTAATAATAATAACCCAGGTGGTTTAGGGCAGTGAAGGGGTCAATAATGACTTCCCTGGTGGTCTAGGGCAGTGAAGGGGTAATAATACCAGCCCCTTGGTGTATTGCGCAGGTTCTATGAGTTCTATGTGACATACAGCAGACTGACAACCGGCGCTATTAACCCTTCCATGCGTGGGACATGGGTGACACTTACTCTGAATGGTCTCGGTGAAGTGCATCATGTACTGACGTAACGTGGAATCTCCGATGAGGAAGAGGTTCTTCCCCTGCAGACACTTCGTAAAGTCGTCCCCCGTTTTATAGACTGTCATACCACAATTCACGGGGTTCCAGGTGTAATTATAGAAGTATCCACTAGGGAAGGAAGAATTCATCCCGGTCTGACATTTTGGTTTTGGTGTTTGTGGAGGATCTTAAGAGAAAAATATAAAGAATTGTTATATCTATCTATCTATCTATCTATCTATCTATCTATCTATCTATCTATCTATCTATCTATCTATCTATCTATCTATCTATCTATCTATCTATCTATCTATCTCATATCTATCTATCTATCTATCTATCTATCTATCTATCTATCTATCTATCTATCTATCTATCTATCTATCTATCTATCTATCTATCTATCTATCTATCTATCTATCTATCTCTCTAATATCTATCTATCTATCTATCTATCTATCTATCTATCTATCTATCTATCTATCTATCTATCTATCTATCTATCTATCTATCTATCTATCTATCTATCTCTCTAATATCTATCTATCTATCTATCTATCTATCTATCTATCTATCTATCTATCTATCTATCTATCTATCTATCTATCTATCTATCTATCTATCTATCTATCTATCTATCTATCTCATATCTATCTATCTATCTATCTATCTATCTATCTATCTATCTATCTATCTATCTATCTATCTATCTCTCTCTCTCTCTCTCTCTCTCTCTATCTATCTATCTATCTCATATCTATCTATCTATCTATCTATCTATCTATCTATCTATCTATCTATCTATCTATCTATCTATCTATCTATCTATCTATCTATCTATCTATCTATCTATCTATCTATCTCTCTCTCTCTATCTATCTCATATCTATCTATCTATCTATCTATCTATCTATCTATCTATCTATCTATCTATCTATCTATCTATCTATCTATCTATCTATCTATCTATCTATCTATCTATCTATCTATCTATCTATCTATCTATCTATCTATCTATCTATCTCTCAATCTATCAGCGCTCCAATAGGTGATAACACATTGTCGTTTGTTCAGGCAGCATCAGACAGTGCAGCGTTTCAGTCCCGCAGTGGGACCTTTCTCACGCATTCTCATGGGGATTTTTATCACTTATTGGGGTGCTGCAAGATCTTCTTTTGAATACTTTATATAGTCCAAGGATCAGGACTACTCGCTGGGCACCCTGACATTTATTATCCTGTTATGAGTGCTGCTGCTCTGTTTTATTTACCTACATACATATATATGTACTGTATATACTGTATATATGTGCAGTGTACTATTAATCGATGTGTCTTACAAAAATCTGGCGTACATACAGACATTCTAGGTGAGGGTGTGTTTCCGCGACATAGACATACAGTGCAGGCCAGACAAAGGTAAAGGCTATAAGGGTATTCCAGCATGACCAGGGGCAGAGGTGTAGCTGGGTTCTCCAGCACCCGGGGCAAAGATTTAGTTTCCCCCCCTCCCCTCCAAACCACATTCCCAACATTTTCTTCTCCCTCGCCATGTTTGCTTTCTCTACCAATCAATGAGATGTAAAAAAAAATCCACTTTTTTTAATGTAACTCGAGCATAAAACCATTTGTACATTTTACAAGCGATACAGTTATATAAAGTAGGTAACATAACAATAAATAAAAAGAAAAGAAATAAAGCGGTCAGTGCCGGACTAAACAGATTGCATATCTGAGGCTAATGAGACTATATGGTGACATAATGAACAGCCCCATGTAGATAGTGCCACACAGTCCCCCTGTAGACAGTGCCACACAGTCCCCCTGTAGACAGTGCCACACACCTCCGCTTGTAGACAGCGCCACACCTCCCCTTGTAGATAGTGCCACACAGTCCCCCTGTAGATAGTGCCACACAGTCCCCCTGTAGACAGTGCCACACACCTCCGCTTCTAGACAGCGCCACACAGTCCCCCTGTAGATAGTGCCACACAGTCCCCCTGTAGACAGTGCCACACACCTCCGCTTCTAGACAGCGCCACACAGTCCCCCTGTAGATAGTGCCACACACGCCCCCTTGTAAGTAGTGGCACACACGCCCCCTTGTAGGTACTGCCAGCCCCCTTGTAGATAGTGCCACGCAGTCCCCCTTGTAGATATTGCCACCCTCCCCCCCTTGTAGATAGTGCCACATACGCACAGCACTGTAGATAGTGCCACACACACCCTCCTATAGATAGCACTACTCCCCCCCTCCCTGTACATAGCTCCATTGGGGCTTCCTAGAGGTGCCCCAGACGTCACTGTCCATATATGGATAGTGACCTCAGGGGCTTCTCCAAGAGTGGAATCCCCGGGAAGAGCGTCGGCAAGACTTTGGCCAGGGAATTCATCTATACCTCCCAACTTTCAAGTATCACAAAGAGGGAGAACCGATGAGGCGCGCATAGCAACACAGTATAATGCCCTCTAGCTGCCTCCACACAGTATAAAGCCCCCATAAAGTACAAAGCCTCCATATCTGTCACCATACAGCATAATGCCCCCAAAGATGCACCTATACAGTATAATGGCCACACAAATTCTCCCATGAAGTATAATGCCGAATCAAATTCCCCCATCCCATACAGCATAATGCCCATATAGCTGCTCCCATACGGTATAATACCGCATAGCTGCCCCATACAGTATAATACCCCATAGCTGCCCCATACAGCTTAATGCGCCCAAGGCTGCCCCCATACAGTATAATGCCCTATAGCTGCCTCCATATGGTATAATGCCGCCATAGCTGCTGGGATATTTTTTGTGGACTTGACATTTGTTGCAGATTTAGACAGATAGATAGATAGATATGAGATAGATAGATAGATAGATAGATAGATAGATAGATAGATAGATAGATAGATAGATAGATATGAGATAGATAGATAGATAGATATGAGATAGATAGATAGATAGATAGATAGATAGATAGATAGATAGATATGAGATAGATAGATAGATAGATAGATAGATAGATAGATAGATAGATAGATAGATAGATAGATAGATAGATAGATAGATAGATAGATAGATAGATATTAGATAGATAGATAGATAGATAGATATGAGATAGATAGATAGATAGATAGATAGATAGATATGAGATAGATAGATAGATAGATAGATAGATAGATAGATAGATAGATAGATAGATAGATAGATAGATAGATAGATAGATAGATAGATAGATATGAGATAGATAGATAGATAGATAGATAGATAGATAGATAGATAGATAGATAGATAGATAGATAGATAGATAGATAGATAGATAGATATGAGATCGATAGATAGATAGATAGATAGATAGATAGATAGATAGATAGATAGATAGATAGATAGATAGATATGAGATCGATAGATAGATAGATAGATAGATATGAGATAGATAGATAGATAGATAGATAGATAGATAGATAGATAGATAGATAGATAGATAGATAGATAGATAGATATGAGATAGATATGAGATAGATAGATAGATAGATAGATAGATAGATAGATAGATAGATAGATAGATAGATAGATATGAGATAGATAGATAGATAGATAGATAGATAGATAGATAGATAGATAGATAGATAGATAGATAGATATGAGATAGATAGATGGATAGATAGATAGATAGATAGATAGATAGATAGATAGATAGATAGATAGATATGAGATAGATAGATAGATGGATAGATATGAGAGAGATAGATAGATGGATAGATATGAGAGAGATAGATAGATAGATAGATAGATAGATAGATAGATAGATAGATAGATAGATAGATATGAGATAGATAGATAGATAGATAGATAGATAGATAGATAGATAGATAGATAGATAGATAGATAGATAGATATGAGATAGATAGATAGATAGATAGATATGAGATAGATAGAAAGAAAGATATGAGATAGATAGATAGATAGATAGATAGATAGATAGATAGATAGATAGATAGATAGATAGATAGATAGATAGATAGATAGATAGATAGATAGATAGATATGAGATAGATAGATAGATAGATAGATATGAGATAGATATGAGATAGATAGATAGATAGATAGATAGATAGATAGATAGATAGATAGATAGATAGATAGATAGATAGATAGATAGATATGAGATAGATATGAGATAGATAGATAGATAGATAGATAGATAGATAGATAGATAGATAGATATGAGATAGATATGAGATAGATAGATAGATAGATAAATAGATAGATAGATAGATAGATAGATAGATAGATAGATAGATAGATAGATATGAGATAGATAGATAGATAGATATGAGATAGATAGATAGATAGATAGATAGATAAATAGATAGGATACAGACACACACACACACACTTAGGCCTCGTGCACACTTCCTTCACCGCTAGCGTCCGTTTTTGATGGATCCGTGTGCCCGGTTTAGCGGCCGTGTGGTTTCCATGTGGTTTCCGTCTGCACTCCGTGTTTCCGTTTCCGAGCGCCGAGCATGGTACTGTCCAGGGTGCTGAAAGAGTTAATGGGCTGCACTGATCGGCAGTAACGCTTTCAGCACCCTGGACAGTGACTAGCGCTGAAGAATGACCATGCTCGGCGCTCGCAAAATAAAATTTTAATGAAATAAAAAAATCAGTTCATACTTACCCAGAACTCCATGCATTTTCCTCCTGTCCGACCTCCTGGGATGACGTTTCATCCCATGTCACCGCTGCAGCCAACCACAGGCTGTAGTGGTGGTCACGCTGGACTGGATGAAGTTAGAAGGCCGGCCTCCAGGGATGACGCTTCATCCCACGTGACCGCCTCTGCAGCCAATCACAGGCTGCAGCGGCCTCTGCAGCCAATCACAGGCTGCCGCGTCATACAGGAAGGTCGGACTGGAGGAAAAAGAGGGACTCGTCACCAAGACAACGACCCAGGTACGTATGAACTGCTTTTATTTTATTTTTATCAGCAGCCTCTTCTCTCTATCAGTGATTGATAGAGACAAGTGGCTGCCGATTAGTGTAATATTTCTGTAATGTACTTCTGCCCGCCCGGCTGTTGCTAGGCAACGGCTCCGTCACACATGGACGGCACACGGATGCCTTCCGTGTGCCTTCAGTTTTTTTGACGGCCCCATTGACTTGCATGGGCCTCACAGTCACGGAATCTCGGACCGAAGTAGGACATGCTCTACATTTGTCGGAACGGAGCAACGGGACCGTCAAAAAAACTGAAGTGTGCATGGCCCCATTGAAATGAATGGGTCAGGGTGCTAGCCTTCAGAAAAACGGCTATCACCCTGAAGGAAAAGATTGAAGTGTGCATGGGGCCTTACCTTCCATTGGTAGGTAGCTGGACTTTTCACAACAGTCTCATCAAGAACTTGGAGCCTCTTCATAGGTCAGCAGTGATAGGTCAGCAGCGATAGGTCAGCAGCGATAGGTCAGCAGCGATAGGTCAGAAGCGATAGGTCAGCAGCGATAGGTCAGCAGCGATAGGTCAGCAGCGATAGGTCAGCAGCGATAGGTCAGCTGTGATAGGTCAGCTGTGATAGGTCAGCAGTGATAGGTCAGCAGTGATAGGTCAGCAGCGATAGGTCAGCAGCGATAGGTCAGCTGTGATAGGTCAGCTGTGATAGGTCAGCAGTGATAGGTCAGCTGTGATAGGTCAGCAGTGATAGGTCAGCAGTGATAGGTCAGCTGTGATAGGTCAGCTGTGATAGGTCAGCAGTGATAGGTCAGCAGTGATAGGTCAGCAGTGATAGTTGCCTGGAGTTCAGTAGTGAGGTGGAGTAGGGGTAGAGAGACCAGTAGCTCATCCTGCCTCATGGTAGGTGCGGCTCTGTGCACCCGGCCTGGCGCCCTCCCTATCTTCTGTATAAGTTGCGCCCGGGGCACATGCCCCGCCTGCCCCCCCCCCCTAGCTACGTCCCTGACCAGGGGTGTAGGTAGGGAAGAGGTTAAAGAATCCTAAGGGGAGGTGTAAGAGCTAGGGGCTGAGGGTGGGGGATTATAGGGCAAGGCCATAGGTTATATAAGGGGGGGGGGGGTTAGGTCAGTTGGCACCATTACAGGAGCAGACAGCATTTGTCTTGTAACGCTCGCCCTCCTCCTTTTGTCTTTTCTTTCCGTTCTCTTGACGTTGGTTGTTTTTTCACGGTTTTGCTCGTTGTTTTTCTCCTTTTTTCACAGGTGCGGGGACATTTGCAGAGCTGATGTTGCAGAATCGCAGCAGTATCTTGGTGGATTGTTTTTTTTGGGAGTTTGTGGTAAATTGGTGTGGGGGGGATCTATCGGGGGGTCCCTGCCGAATTTATTATTGATTAGTGGTTTGATCAATTTGGGCTCCTTCTGGGTGGTGTCCCGGGGAGTGGTCGCACTTTAGGTCAGCCAACTGCTGGTATGACGGTGCCCCTGAGCCTGTGGGGAGGCGGCTGGGGGTAAAATACTATGTAGAGGGGCTGGTGGTGCCAGACGTGTAGCTCCAAGGACTCCCCTTACATCGTTATTTTATATATTATGTGTTGTTTATTATGTTAGTTCGTCAATGAAATGGCTGCTGTGGCCAAGATTTATCCAACCCAAGGTGTCAGTGTTTTTTACAGGGATGGGGGGTTAACTGGGAGATTGGGCCACTAAGAGGGTAGCATTAATAATGACATAATCTTTTTCCCTAAAACTGAACGGACTCCACAGTCCCGGGTCATGAGTGAGGACGTGTAGGCGGTATATATTTACAGCCTGTAGTCCCCCCATTTACATGTGTACCTCGCATGTGTCTATTGATGAATAGAGAGATGCCGTTTAAGCGTGAATCTCTATATGTACATATACCTATGGCTTGGGGGGGGATATTTTTGTATGTGTGATTGGGAAGTGTGTAGGAGTCCTGAGTGACAGGTAAGGCACACACTCCCTTGTAGGTAATTGCCGCCTTAACCTCAGAACTGATATGTTCATAAAATGATGGATTGAATGTCAGGGAAATAGTAGGCGATGCTTCTCCCCACAATAAGGTTCCTGGTACCGAGACATCATCTCCTACTCAGCGGGGCTAAGCTGCCGTGGTAGAGACGATGGAGGGAAGGAGGAGATCTATAAATCACCCCCACCTGAGGAGACCTACACATCACTCCACCTGAGGAGAACTACACATCACTCCACCTGAGGAGAACTACACATCACTCCACCTGAGGAGAACTACACATCACTCCACCTGAGGAGAACTACACATCACCCCACCTGAGGAGAACTACACATCACTCCACCTGAGGAGAACTACACATCACCCCACCTGAGGAGAACTACACATCACTCCACCTGAGGAGAACTACACATCACCCCACCTGAGGAGAACTACACATCACTCCACCTGAGGAGAACTACACATCTCCCCACCTGAGGAGAACTACACATCACTCCACCTGAGGAGAACTACACATCTCCCCACCTGAGGAGAACTACACATCACTCCACCTGAGGAGAACTACACATCACTCCACCTGAGGAGAACTACACATCACCCCCACCTGAGGAGAACTACACATCACCCCACCTGAGGAGAACTACACATCACTCCACCTGAGGAGAACTACACATCACTCCACCTGAGGAGAACTACACATCACTCCACCTGAGGAGAACTACACATCACTCCACCTGAGGAGAACTACACATCACCCCACCTGAGGAGAACTACACATCACTCCACCTGAGGAGAACTACACATCACCCCACCTGAGGAGAACTACACATCACTCCACCTGAGGAGAACTACACATCACCCCACCTGAGGAGAACTACACATCACTCCACCTGAGGAGAACTACACATCTCCCCACCTGAGGAGAACTACACATCACTCCACCTGAGGAGAACTACACATCTCCCCACCTGAGGAGAACTACACATCACTCCACCTGAGGAGAACTACACATCTCCCCACCTGAGGAGAACTACACATCACTCCACCTGAGGAGAACTACACATCACTCCACCTGAGGAGAACTACACATCACCCCCACCTGAGGAGAACTACACATCACCCCACCTGAGGAGAACTACACATCACTCCACCTGAGGAGAACTACACATCACCCCACCTGAGGAGAACTACACATCACCCACCTGAGGAGAACTACACATCACTCCACCTGAAGAGAACTACACATCACCCACCTGAGGAGAACTACACATCACTCCACCTGAGGAGAACTACACATCACCCCACCTGAAGAGAACTACACATCCCTCCACCTGAGGAGAACTACACATCACCCCACCTGAAGAGAACTACACATCACTCCACCTGAGGAGACCTACACATCACCCCCACCTGAGGAGAACTACACATCACCCCACCTGAGGAGAACTACACATCACCCCACCTGAGGAGAACTACACATCACCCCACCTGAGGAGAACTACACATCACTCCACCTGAGGAGAACTACACATCACCCTCACCTGAGGAGAACTACACATCACCTCACCTGAGGAGAACTACACATCACCCCCACCTGAGGAGAACTACACATCACTCCACCTGAGGAGAACTACACATCACCCCACCTGAGGAGAACTACACATCACTCCACCTGAGGAGAACTACACATCACTCCACCTGAGGAGAACTACACATCACTCCACCTGAGGAGACCTACACATCACCCCACCTGAGGAGAACTACACATCACTCCACCTGAGGAGAACTACACATCACTCCACCTGAGGAGAACTACACATCACGCCACCTGAGGAGAACTACACATCACTCCACCTGAGGAGAACTACACATCACCCCACCTGAGGAAACCTACACATCACCCCACCTGAGGAGAACTACACATCACCCCACCTGAGGAGAACTACACATCACTCCACCTGAGGAGAACTACACATCACTCCACCTGAGGAGAACTACACATCACTCCACCTGACGAGAACTACACATCACTCCACCTGAGGAGAACTACACATCACCCCACCTGAGGAGAACTACACATCACCCCACCTGAGGAGAACTACACATCACCCCCACCTGAGGAGACCTACACATCACCCCACCTGAGGAGAACTACACATCACCCCACCTGAGGAGAACTACACATCACCCCACCTGAGGGGACCTACACATCACCCCCACCTGAGGAGAACTACACATCACCACACCTGAGGAGAACTACACATCACCCCACCTGAGGAGAACTACACATCACTCCACCTTAAGAGAACTACACATCACCCCCACCTGAGGAGACCTACACATCACCCCACCTGAGGAGAACTACACATCACCCCACCTGAGGAGAACTACACATCACCCCACCTGAGGGGACCTACACATCACCCCCACCTGAGGAGAACTACACATCACCCCACCTGAGGAGACCTACACATCACCCACCTGAGGAGAACTACACATCACCCCACCTGAACAGATCTACACATCACCCCACTTGAGGAGAACTACACATCACCCCACCTGAGGAGAACTACACATCACCCCACCTGAGGAGAACTACACATCACTCCACCTGAACAGATCTACACATCACCCCACCTGAGGAGAACTACACATTACCCCACCTGAGGAGAACTACACATCACCCCACGTGAGGAGAACTACACATCACCCCACCTGAGGAGACCTACACATCACCCCACCTGAGGAGAACTACACATCACCCCACCTGAGGAGAACTACACATCACTCCACCTGAGGAGAACTACACATCACCCCACCTGAGGAGAACTACACATCACCCCACCTGAGGAGAACTACACATCACCCACCTGAGGAGAACTACACATCACCCCACCTGAGGAGAACTACACATCACTCCACCTGAGGAGACCTACACATCACCCCACCTGAGGAGAACTACACATCACCCCCACCTGAGGAGAACTACACATCACCCCCACCTGAGGAGAACTACACATCACCCCCACCTGAGGAGAACTACACATCACCCCCACCTGAGGAGAACTACACATCACCCCACCTGAGGAGAACTACACATCACCCCACCTGAGGAGAACTACACATCACCCCACCTGAGGAGAACTACACATCACCCCACCTGAGGAGAACTACACATCACCCCACCTGAGGAGAACTACACATCACCCCACCTGAGGAGAACTACACATCACTCCACCTGAGGAGAACTACACATCACGCCACCTGAGGAGAACTACACATCACCCCCACCTGAGGAGAACTACACATCACCCCCACCTGAGGAGAACTACACATCACCCCACCTGAGGAGAACTACACATCACCCCCACCTGAGGAGAACTACACATCACCCCCACCTGAGGAGAACTACACATCACCCCCACCTGAGGAGAACTACACATCACCCCACCTGAGGAGAACTACACATCACTCCACCTGAGGAGACCTACACATCACCCCACCTGAGGAGAACTACACATCACTCCACCTGAGGAGAACTACACATCACTCCACCTGAGGAGAACTACACATCACCCCACCTGAGGAGAACTACACATCACTCCACCTGAGGAGAACTACACATCACCCCACCTGAGGAGAACTACACATCACTCCCACCTGAGGAGAACTACACATCACCCCCACCTGAGGAGAACTACACATCACCCCACCTGAGGAGAACTACACATCACTCCACCTGAGGAGAACTACACATCACCCCACCTGAGGAGAACTACACATCACCCCACCTGAGGAGAACTACACATCACTCCACCTGAGGAGAACTACACATCACTCCACCTGAGGAGAACTACACATCACCCCACCTGAGTAGAACTACACATCACCCCACCTGAGGAGAACTACACATCACCCCACCTGAGGAGAACTACACATCACCCCCACCTGAGGAGAACTACACATCACTCCACCTGAGGAGAACTACACATCACTCCACCTGAGGAGAACTACACATCACGCCACCTGAGGAGAACTACACATCACTCCACCTGAGGAGAACTACACATCACGCCACCTGAGGAGAACTACACATCACCCCCACCTGAGGAGACCTACACATCACCCCACCTGAGGAGAACTACACATCACCCCACCTGAGGAGAACTACACATCACGCCACCTGAGGAGAACTACACATCACTCCACCTAAGGAGAACTACACATCACCCCACCTGAGGAGAACTACACATCACCCCACCTGAGGAGATCTATCTATCTATCTATCTATCTATCTATCTATCTATCTATCTATCTATCTATCTATCTATCTATCTATCACATATTTATCTATGTAAATTATATTTATCTCTCTTTCTCTGTTTTTCTCTATTTTTATTTCTCTATTTTTCTATCTCTTTGTCTCTGAACATATCCGCACCATATAAAATGTTTCTTTCAGCTCTGCCAGTCTGTTCTTCTACAACCACCCTGTATGTTTTAATATATTTCAGGATATTATTATACATATCCGGTTCGCACGTGTGAGACAGCGACTATTTGTGTTTACTCATCAGGACAGAAAAGCACTTTAGTTGGATAGAAGAAACTCTTCTGCTTGCCAAGCGCTGGGTAATAAAAAGACAACAGTTCCTCTTATGTAAACTCACCCCCCGAGGACCACACGTGTCTGTGTAATGGGCCGATGCCAAATCCACATGTTTTTTAACTCCTCAATTTGACCAAACTGTCAACTAAAGTAGGATGCAAACACGTAAAATATAACGCACAACTTACTTCCACAATCTGTAACCAGTATCTCCAAACCTTGGGCCATTTCCACACCAACATTAGACCTTTAAGAAATGATTTAGATGCCGGTTATCCAATTAATATTGAAAAAAATTACTATAAATAATAAAAAATAAAAAATGTATGGTATAATTGGTCTATCACATTTTATTTGAAATACATCTGATGTGAGACTATTCAGGACTCCCGGTCTCCACACGCATGGAAATATAAGCGAACAAGGGAACCGGCTAAAGCAGTGGTCTCCAACCTGTGGCTTCCCAGCTGTAGCTTTGCAAAAGTTAGGGAACAACTGGTTGAAGACCATGTCACTAAAGGGTCATGCTGCCCATCTGTCCTACGAGGGATTTCTACGATTTTTTCCTTTGGAGCCCATTCTCCTCTATTTAGGACCAGTCCTACCCGTTCTGGGGTACAAGAAGAGGAACCGGCCTATGGAAATTGAGAGGGTGCTCAGAATGTGCTCAGAAAAGTCCCACAACACCATTTGTTGCAGGAAAAAACGAATTTTTAAGGTGTTATGAACTGGCTTTACATCTTCTGGACAGCTGATTGGCACTAGGAATAGATATTTAATGGGCACAATTACATCCATTAGTCTAACTCTGAGAGGAATTACACAGAACCTAGTTACTGCTTTTAGCTCATACCCTTGAAATAGTGATTTCTCTTCAGGCGTAAGATAGGACACTTGGAGGTCCACAGCTCTCATGTTCTTCAAACATTCGCAAGGAAGGTCTTTAGGTTTAATACAGTAGAAGGCTTCTTCGTAAAGTTCATCTTTGTACTCGCAAAACTCTTTAGCTGTGTTCGGCTGAAAGCCACATGTAGAGATTGCTTCCTTGCCAAGGTATTCGTATCTTCCTTGGAAACCAAGAACCCCTAGACTGGCATGTCTTGCTCTCCAGAGGGCTGCAATACCTTCACTGGGATGCCACAGTCGCATGGAGACTTTGGCTTTATCACTATCAACCCATCGTAAAGGAAAGTGGATATGAAAGGATCCATTCTGAAAGTCTTCCACCCGACCAGACACAGCAGCTCCAAGCTTTGGAGAAAAGAGTCGTGATCTTATGAAGTCTCCTCCATAGGTTTTCCTGTTGCCCAGATGATCATACATATCAACCTGTACCACTAAGTCTTCTCCGACACAGTACCGCTCTCTTTGGTTTACTATGGATACCTTACTATTCTTGCCACTTGTGCTTCTACTAAATGTAGTGAATGTAACATTTGGGATGAGGCTTTGGAGTTTGCCAAAGACCGCATCTATATGAGACTGAAGATGATATTCTATCGGCTGTGGAACCGTCGGCTCTTGCTGTTTAACGCTGACATTCATTTCCGGAACAAAAACAACACAGTTTCCAATAAAATGTCTAAGAGAATCCTGCAATTGAAAGATGAATAAAATAAAACTTTAAAGTACTGAGGTGGACAAATGACAACTTGATTTAGGATGCACGATGTCTTATACATTTTTAACAAGTTTATTTGACCCAGAAATAGAAGGAAAAACAAAACTATTGAGTAGCACCCGTCAAAAAAGGGGAAAAAACATTGCTATTTGTGTAAGCTAAAATGGAGTAAGATTGCCCAAGGGCCTTGAGGTGACACCGTGTGTGATGTTATTACCCATCATCGTAGAATGAATTTTTGGCAAAAGACACCAGCGAAATGGATTATAATCTACTCCAGGGGTAGGCAACCTTTCTTGTATGAAGTGGCAATAAAAAAAATCAATAATGAAGTACTCAGCGTGGCAACATGAAAGTCATAAAACACAAACTGTTACCTCGTGCGTGACATAAATCAATACATCAGTTGATTAATCTTACATTTCAGTGTGACTCTTGCCCCTTACTGTCTTTGCAATGATTCATGTTTGGTAACTGAACACCAGCTGGGGGGGAACTGCACACAGGAGAAATGGCAGCTTCTAAATAGAGGTGCAAATAGGAGAGACCGCAGCTACTGAACACCGGCTAGTGGGAACTGCACATAGGAGAGAACAGGGCTACTGAACACCAGCTAGTGGGAACTACACATAGGAGAGACCGCAGCTACTGAACACCAGCTAGTGGGAACTGCACATAGGAGAGACCGCGGCTACTGAACGTCAGCGAGTGGGAACTGCACATAGGAGAGACCGCGGCTACTGAACACCAGCTAGTGGTAACTTCACATAGGAGAGATCACGGCTACTGAACACCAGCTAGTGGGAACTTCACATAGGAGAGACTGCGGCCACTGAACACCAGCTAGTGGGAACTGCACATAGGAGAGACCGTGGCTACTGAACACCAGGTAGTGGGAACAGCACATAGGAGAGACTGCGGCTACTGAACACCAGCTAGTGGGAACTGCACATAGGAGAGACTGCAGCTAATGAACACCAGCTAGTAGGAATGGCACATATGAGGGACCTCAGCAACTGAACACCAGCTAGTGGGAACTGCACATAGGAGAGACTACGGCTACTGAACACCAGCGAGTGGGAACTGCACATATGAGAGACCTCAGATACTGAATACCAGCTAGTGGGAACTGCACATAGGAGAGACTGCGGCTACTGAACACCAGCGAGTGGGAACTGCACATAAGAGAGACCGCAGATACTGAACACCAGCTAGTGGGAACTGCACATAGGAGAAACCGTAGCTACTGAACACCAGCTAGTGGGAACTGCTCATAGGAGAGACTGCGGCTATTGAACACCAGCTAGTGGGAACTGCACATAGGAGAGACAGCGGTAACTGAACAAAAGCTAGTGGGAACTGCCCATAGGAGAGACGGCGGCTACTGAACACCAGCGAGTGGGAACTGCACATAAGAAAGACCGCAGATACTGAATACCAGCTAGTAGGAACTGCACATAGGAGAGACCGCGGCTACTGAACACCAGCTAGGGGGACCTGCACATAGGAGAGATTGCGGCTTCTGAATACCAGCTAGTTGGAACTGCACATAGGAGAGACCGTGGCTACTGAACACCAGCTAGTAGGAATGGCACATATGAGAAACCGCTGCTTCTGAACACCAGCTAGTGGGAACTGCACATAGGAGAGACCGTGGCTACTGAACACCAGCTGGTCTGAACTGCACATAAGAGAGACCGCAGCTACTGAATACCAGCTAGTGGGAACTTCTCATAGGAGAGACCGCAGCTAGTGGGAACTGCACATAGGAGTGACCGTGGCAACTGAACACCAGCTAGTGAGAACTGCACATAGGAGAGACTGCGGCTACTGAACACCAGCGAGTGGAAACTGCACATAAGAGAGAGACCGTAGCTACTGAACACCAGCTAGTAGGAGCTGAGCATAGGAGAGATCGCAGCTACTGAACACCAGCTAGGGGGACCTGCACATAGGAGAGACCGCGGCTACTGAACACCAGCTAGTGGGAACTGCACATAGGAGAGACCGCGGTTACTGAACACCAGCTAGTGGGAACTGCACATAGGAGAGACCGTGGCTACTGAATACCAGTTAGTAGGGATGGCACATATGAGAGACCTCAGAAACTCAACACCAGCTAGTGGGAACTGCACATAGGAGAGACTGCGACTACTGAACACCAGCGAGTGGGAACTGCACATAAGAGAGACACCGTAGCTACTGAGCACCAGCTAGTGGGAACTGCACATAGGAGACACCGTGGCTACTGAACACCAGCTAGTGGGAACTGCACATAAGAGAGACCGCAGCTTTTGAATACCAGCTAGTGGGAACTGCACATAGGAGAGACCGCGGCTACTGAACACCAGCCAGGGGGACCTGCACATAGCAGAGATTGCGGCTTCTGAATACCAGCTAGTGGGAACTGCACATAGGAGAGACCGTGGCTACTGAACACCAGCCAATAGGAATGGCACATATGAGAGACCGCTGCTTCTGAACACCAGCTAGTGGGAACTGCACATAGGAGAGACCATGGCTACTGAACACCAGTTAGTAGGGATGGCACATATGAGAGACCTCAGCAACTCAACACCAGCTAGTGGGAACTGCACATAGGAGAGACTGCGGCTACCGAACACCAGCGATTGGAAACAACACATAAGAGAGAGACCGTAGCTACTGAACACCAGCTAGTGGGAACTGCACATAGGAGAGACCGTGGCTACTGAACACCAGCTAGTGGGAACTGCACATAAGAGAAACCGCAGCTACTGAATACCAGCTAGTGGGAACTGCACATAGGAGAGACCGCGGCTTCTGAATACTAGCTAGTGGGAACTGCACATAGGAGAGACCGTGGCTACTGAACACCAGCTAGTAGGAATGGCACATATGAGAGACCGCTGCTTCTGAACACCAGCTAGGGCGACCTGCACATAGGAGAGATTGCGGCTACTGAACACCAGCTAGTGGGAACTGCACATAGGAGAGACCGTGGCTACTGAACACGAGCTAGGGGGACCTGCACATAGGAGAGATTGCGGCTACTGAACACCAGCTAGTGGGAACTGCACATAGGAGAGATCGCAGCTTCTGAATACTAGCTAGTGGGAACTGCACATAGGAGAGACCGTGGCTACTGAACACCAGCTAGGGCGACCTGCACATAGGAGAGATTGCGGCTACTGAACACCAGCTAGTGGGAAATGCACATAGGAGAGACCGTGGCTACTGAACACCAGCTAGTAGGAATGGCACATATGAGAGACCGCTGCTACTGAACACCATCTAATGGAACTGCACATAGGAGGGACCGCGGCTACTGAACACCAGCTTGGCCTGGGGGGGGGGGGTTGCACATAGCAGAGAAAGCTGCCAACCTTTGCAAACTTTGTTTTTTTTATAGAGTGGTTACCGAACTCTGCCCTTGCGGCGCTGATCACCAGGAGAAAGCAGCACTTCATTATTCGCTTGGGGACGCTGACCACCAGGAGAGAGCGCAGTGCTTCATTGTGTGCTTGCCAGGCTTGGTAGAGGTCACACCAAACCCTTACATTTATGTGACAGCCATTATATACCATGGTACAAAACGAAAAGATTCCACAGCACTGGACTGCAAGTGGGTGCACGCCTCAAATAGACCTGGTCCACGGTCCTGGATATCAAGCAGACAAAAAATGGACAGAGGCAGCACTTCCAAAAAGAGCAAGAGCTATTTATTCACCCATGGGTGAATAAATAGCTCTTGCTCTTTTTGGAAGTGCTGCCTCTGTCCATTTTTTGTCTGCTATATACCATGGTAGGCACGACAGAAAGCACGAATGTTGATGCCGTCAAAGCAGTAATGATGTATACATGAATGGAGTGCGCAGAAATGACTGATAATGCACCGCTCACCTGGAACACGCTTTTATGCCAGAAAAAGCTCAACAGGAAGACGATGGCTAATAATACTGGTGTGAGCATTTTTTTCCTAACTAGCGCCATCGGGGAAAGTAAAGGTGTCCCTGTGGGAGAAATCAAGATTATTACACGGTTAAAAGATAAAAGTATGTAGATCACATAGTCATAAATAGCAGGGTCCAAATATTAACACCACACAGGGGTAAAAGAATACCAACATATAGTGCCAAACATTGTCCATATTATACCATCATACAATGTTCAAACAATACCACCATAGTGTTCAAATACTACTGCCATATAGTGCCGCATAATACCACCATACAATGTTCACACAAAACCACCAGAACGTTTCCAAATATTACCGCCATATAGTGTTCAAATGTACAAAAATATAATATATTGTATATTCTTGTACATAGGAGGAAGGATTTAGAAGTTATATTCTTGTATATAGGAGCAGTATTATAGTAGTTATATTCTTGTATATAGGGGGCAGTATTATAGTAGTTATATTCTTGTATATAGGAGCAGTATTATAGTAGGTATATTCTTGTATATAGGAGCAGTATTATAGTAGTTATATTCTTGTACATAGGAGGAAGGATTTAGAAGTTATATTCTTGTATATAGGGGCAGTATTATAGTAGTTACATTCTTGTATATAGGGGGCAGTATTCTAGTAGTTATATTCTAGTATATAGGGGCAGTATTGTAGTAGTTATATTCTTGTATATAGGAGCAGTGTTATAGTATTTATATTCTTGTATATAGGGGGACAGTATTATAGTAGTTATATTCTTGTATATAGGAGGCAGTATTATAGTAGTTATATTCTTGTATATAGGGGGCAGTATTATAGTAGTTATATTCTTGTATATAGGGAGCAGTATTATAGTAGTTATATTCTTGTATATAGGGTGCAGTATTATAGTAGTTATATTCTTGTATATAGGGAGCAGTATTATAGTAGTTATATTCTTGTATATAGGAGGCAGTATTATAGTAGTTATATTCTTGTATATAGGGAGCAGTATTATAGTAGTTATATTCTTGTATATAGGGAGCAGTATTATAGTAGTTATATTCTTGTATATAGGAGTAGTATTATAGTAGTTATATTCTTGTATATATGGGGCAGTATTATAGTAGTTATATTCTTGTATATAGGGGCAGTATTATAGTAGTTATATTCTTGTATATAGGGGCAGTATTATAGTAGTTATATTCTTGTATATAGGAGCAGTATTATAGTAGTTATATTCTTGTATATAGGGGGCAGTATTATAGTAGTTATACTCTTGTATATAGGAGCGGTATTATAGTAATTATATTCTTGTATATATGGGGCAGTATTATAGTAGTTATATTCTTGTATATAGGAGCGGTATTATAGTAATTATATTCTTGTATATAGGGGCAGTATTATAGTAATTATATTCTTGTATATAGGGGCAGTATTATAGTAGTTATATTCTTGTATATAGGAGCAGTATTATAGTAGTTATATTCTTGTATATAGGGGCAGTATTATAGTAGTTATATTCTTGTATATAGGAGCAGTATTATAGTAGTTATATTCTTGTATATAGGGGCAGTATTATAGTAGTTATAGTCTTGTATATAGGGGGCAGTATTATAGTAGTTATATTCTTGTATATAGGGGGCAGTATTATAGTAGTTCTATTCTTGTATATAGGAGCAGTATTATAGTAGTTATATTCTTGTATATAGGGGCAGTATTATAGTAGTTATATTCTTGTATATAGGGGGCAGTATTATAGTAGTTATAGTCTTGTATATAGGGGGCAGTATTATAGTAGTTATATTCTTGTATATAGGGGGCAGTATTATAGTAGTTCTATTCTTGTATATAGGAGCAGTATTATAGTAGTTATATTCTTGTATATAGGGAGCAGTATTATAGTAGTTATATTCTTGTATATAGGGGCAGTATTATAGTAGTTATATTCTTGTATATAGGAGCAGTATTATAGTAGTTATATTCTTGTATATAGGGGCAGTATTATAGTAGTTATGTTCTTGTATATAGGAGCAGTATTATAGTAGTTATATTCTTGTATATAGGGGCAGTATTATAGTAGTTATATTCTTGTATATAGGGGGCAGTATTATAGTAGTTATATTCTTGTGTATAGGAGGCAGAATTATAAAAGTTATATTCTTGTATATAGGAGCAGTATTATAGTAGTTATATTCTTGTATATAGGAGCAGTATTATAGTAGTTATATTCTTGTATATAGGGGGCAGTATTAGGGCATGACCACACGTGGCGGATTTCCTCCGCAACTGTCCGCATCAATGCCGCACCTAATCCGGGTTGCGGATTACGGCTGCGGATCTGCACAAAATGTGCAGAAAATTGATGTGGACTAGCTGCTGCGGACTGCGGGAAAAGTGCTTCCCTTCTCTCTATTATCAGTGCAGGATAGAGAGAAGGGACAGCACTTTCCCTAGTGAAAGTAAACGACTTTCATACTTACCGGCCGTTGTCTTGGTGACGCGTCCCTCTTTCGGCATCCAGCCCGACCTCCCTGGATGACGCGCCAGTCCATGTGACCGCTGCAGCCTGTGCTTGGCCTGTGATTGGCTGCAGCCGTCACTTAGACTGAAACGTCATCCTGGGAGGCCGGACTGGAGACAGAAGCAGGGAGTTCTCGGTAAGTATGAACTTATATTTTTTTACAGGTTGCTGTATATTGTGATCGGTAGTCACTGTCCCGGGTGCAGAAACAGTTACTGCCGATCGCTTAACTCTTTCAGCACCCTGGACAGTGACTATTTACAGTCGTCTCCTAGCAACGCTCCCGTCATTACGGGAGCCCCATTGACTTCCTCAGTCTGGCTGTAGACCTAGAAATACATAGGTCCAGCCAGAATGAAGAAATGTCATGGCAAAAAAGCAAGACGCATCCGCAGCACACATAACATGTGCATGACAGCTGCGGACTTCATTGCGGAACTTAGAATCTCCATTGAAGTCAATGGAGAAATTCCGCCATGAGTCCGCCACTGCTCCGCAACAGACAGAGCATGCTGCGGACACCAAATTCCGCTCCGCAGCCTATGCTCGGCAGCGGAATGTTACGCATCGTCTAAACGAACACTTCTAAATAGAAGTGGAAGTCAATGCAGAAACGGCTCCGCTGCGGATTAACGCTGCGGAGTGTCCGCAGCGGAATTTAAGTGAAATTCCGCCACGTGTGAACCCAGCCTTATAGTAGTTATATTCTTGTATATAGGAGGCAGTATTATAGTAGTTATATTCTTGTATATAGGAGGCAGTATTATAGTAGTTATATTCTTGTATATAGGGGGCAGTATTATAGTAGATATATTCTTGTATATAGAGGCAGTATTATAGTAGTTATATTCTTGTATATAGGGGGCAGTATTATAGTAGTTATATTCTTGTATATAGGAGGCAGTATTATAGTAGTTATATTCTTGTATATAGGAGGCAGTATTATAGTAGTTATATTCTTGTATATAGCGGGAATATTATAGTAGTTATATTCTTTTATATAGGAGCAGTATTATAGTAGTTATATTCTTATATATAGGGGCAGTATTATAGTAGTTATATTCTTGTATATAGCAGGAGTATTTTAGTAGTTATATTCTAGTACATAGGGGCAGTATTATAGTAGTTATATTCTTGTATATAGGGGCAGTATTGTAGTAGTTATATTCTTGTATATAGGGGCAGTATTATAGTAGTTATATTCTTGTATATAGAGGCAGTATTATAGTAGTTATATTCTTGTATATAGGGGGCAGTATTATAGGAGTTATATTCTTGTATATAGGAGGCAGTATTATAGTAGTTATATTCTTTTAATATAGGAGGCAGTATTATAGTAGTTATATTCTTGTATATAGGGGGCAGTATTATAGTAGATATATTCTTGTATATAGAGGCAGTATTATAGTAGTTATATTCTTGTATATAGGGGCAGTATTATAGTAGTTATATTCTTGTATATAGGGGGCAGTATTATAGTAGTTATATTCTTGTATATAGAGACAGTATTATAGTAGTTATATTCTTGTATATAGGGGGCAGTATTATAGTAGTTATATTCTTGTATATAGGAGGCAGTATTATAGTAGTTATATTCTTGTATATAGGAGGCAGTATTATAGTAGTTATATTCTTGTATATAGGGGGCAGTATTATAGTAGATATATTCTTGTATATAAAGGCAGTATTATAGTAGTTATATTCTTGTATATAGGGGGCAGTATTATAGTAGTTATATTCTTGTATATAGGAGGCAGTATTATAGTAGTTATATTCTTGTATATAGCGGGAGTATTATAGTAGTTATATTCTTGTATATAGGAGCAGTATTATAGTAGTTATATTCTTGTATATAGGAGGCAGTATTATAGTAGTTATATTCTTGTATATAGGAGGCAGTATTATAGTAGTTATATTCTTGTATATAGCGGGAGTATTATAGTAGTTATATTCTTGTATATAGGAGCAGTATTATAGTAGTTATATTCTTGTATATAGGAGGCAGTATTATAGTAGTTATATTCTTGTACATAGGGGCAGTATTATAGTAGTTATATTCTTGTATATAGGAGGCAGAATTATAGTAGTTATATTCTTGTATATAGGAGCAGTATTATAGTAGTTATATTCCTGTATATAGGGGCAGTATTATAGTAGTTATATTCTTGTATATAGGGGGCAGTATCATAGTAGTTATATTCTTGTATATAGGAGGCAGTATTATAGTAGTTATATTCTTGTATATAGGAGGCAGTATTATAGTAGTTATATTCTTGTATATAGGAGCAGTATTATAGTAGTTATATTCTTGTATATAGGAGCAGTATTATAGTAGTTATATTCTTGTATATAGCAGGAGTATTATAGTAGTTATATTCTTGTATATAGGAGCAGTATTATAGTAGTTATATTCTTGTATATATGAGGCAGCATTATAGTAGTTATATTCTTGTATGTAGCAGGAGTATTATAGTAGTTATATTCTTGTATATAGGAGGCAGTATTATAGTAGTTATATTCTTGTATATAGGAGCAGTATTATAGTAGTTATATTCTTGTATATAGGGCGCAGTATTATAGTAGTTATATTCCTGTATATAGGGGGCAGTATTATAGTAGTTATATTCTTGTATATAGGAGGCAGTATTATAGTAGTTATATTCTTGTATATAGGAGCAGTATTATAGTAGTTATATTCTTGTTTATAGGGGGCAGTATTATAGTAGTTATATTCTTGTATATAGCAGGAGTATTATAGTAGTTATATTCTTGTATATAGGGGCAGTATTATAGTAGTTATGTTCTTGTATATATGAGGCAGTATTAGGGCATGACCACACATGGCGGAATTCCTCCGCAACTGTCCGCATCGATGCCGCACAGAATCTGCGTTGCAGATTCTGCAGCGGATCTGCACAAAATGTGCAGTACATTGATGCGGACTAGCTGCTGCAGACTGCGGGAAAAGTGCTTCCCTTCTCCCTATCAGTGCAGGATAGAGAGAAGGGACAGCACTTTCCCTAGTGAAAGTAAACGATTTTCATACTTACCGGCCGTTGTCTTGGTGACGCGTCCCTCTTTCGGCATCCAGCCCGACCTCCCTGGATGACGCGCCAGTCCATGTGACCGCTGCAGCCTGTGCTTGGCCTGTGATTGGCTGCAGCCGTCACTTACACTGAAACGTCATCCTGGGAGGCCGGACTGGAGACAGACGAAGGGAGTTCTCGGTAAGTATGAACTTATATGTTTTTTTACAGATACATGTATATTGGGATCGGTAGTCACTGTCCCGGGTGCAGAAACAGTTACTGCCGATCGCTTAACTCTTTCAGCACCCTGGACAGTGACTATTTACAGACGTCTCCTAGCAACGCTCCCGTCATTACGGGAGCCCCATTGACTTCCTCAGTCTGGCTGTAGACCTAGAAATACCTAGGTCCAGCCAGAATGAAGAAATGTCAAGTTAAAAAAGCAAGACGCATCCGCAGCACACATGACATGTGCATGACAGCTGCGGACTTCATTGCGGAACTTAGAATCTCCATTGAAGTCAATGGAGAAATTCCGCCATGAGTCCGCCACTGCTCCGCAACAGACAGAGCATGCTGCGGACACCAAATTCCGCTCCGCAGCCTATGCTCCGCAGCGGAATTGTACGCATCGTGTAAACGAACACTGCTAAATTAAAGTGAAAGTCAATGGAGAAACGGCTCCGCTGCGGATTAACGCTGCGGAGTGTCCGCAGCGGAATTTAAGTGGAATTCCGCCATGTGTGAACCCGCCCTTATAGTAGTTATATTCTTGTATGTAGCAGGAGTATTATAGTAGTTATATTCTTGTATATAGCAGGAGTATTATAGTAGTTCTATTCTTGTATATAGGAGCAGTATTATAGTAGTTATATTCTTGTATATAGGGAGCAGTATTATAGTAGTTATATTCTTGTATATAGGGGCAGTATTATAGTAGTTATATTCTTGTATATAGGAGCAGTATTATAGTAGTTATATTCTTGTATATAGGGGCAGTATTATAGTAGTTATGTTCTTGTATATAGGAGCAGTATTATAGTAGTTATATTCTTGTATATAGGGGCAGTATTATAGTAGTTATATTCTTGTATATAGGGGGCAGTATTATAGTAGTTATATTCTTGTATATAGAGGCAGTATTATAGTAGTTATATTCTTGTATATAGGGGGCAGTATTAGGGCATGACCACACGTGGCGGATTTCCTCCGCAACTGTCCGCATCAATGCCGCACCTAATCCGGGTTGCGGATTACGGCTGCGGATCTGCATAAAATGTGCAGAAAATTGATGCGGACTAGCTGCTGCGGACTGCGGGAAAAGTGCTTCCCTTCTCTCTATTATCAGTGCAGGATAGAGAGAAGGGACAGCACTTTCCCTAGTGAAAGTAAACGACTTTCATACTTACCGGCCGTTGTCTTGGTGACGCGTCCCTCTTTCGGCATCCAGCCCGACCTCCCTGGATGACGCGCCAGTCCATGTGACCGCTGCAGCCTGTGCTTGGCCTGTGATTGGCTGCAGCCGTCACTTAGACTGAAACGTCATCCTGGGAGGCCGGACTGGAGACAGAAGCAGGGAGTTCTCGGTAAGTATGAACTTATATTTTTTTACAGATACATGTATATTGTGATCGGTAGTCACTGTCCAGGGTGCAGAAACAGTTACTGCCGATCGCTTAACTCTTTCAGCACCCTGGACAGTGACTATTTACAGTCGTCTCCTAGCAACGCTCCCGTCATTACGGGAGCCCCATTGACTTCCTCAGTCTGGCTGTAGACCTAGAAATACATAGGTCCAGCCAGAATGAAGAAATGTCATGGCAAAAAAGCAAGACGCATCCGCAGCACACATAACATGTGCATGACAGCTGCGGACTTCATTGCGGAACTTAGAATCTCCATTGAAGTCAATGGAGAAATTCCGCCATGAGTCCGCCACTGCTCCGCAACAGACAGAGCATGCTGCGGACACCAAATTCCGCTCCGCAGCCTATGCTCCGCAGCGGAATGTTACGCATCGTCTAAACGAACACTTCTAAATAGAAGTGGAAGTCAATGCAGAAACGGCTCCGCTGCGGATTAACGCTGCGGAGTATCCGCAGCGGAATTTAAGTGAAATTCCGCCACGTGTGAACCCAGCCTAATAGTAGTTATATTCTTGTATATAGGAGGCAGTATTATAGTAGTTATATTCTTGTATATAGGAGGCAGTATTATAGTAGTTATATTCTTGTATATAGGGGGCAGTATTATAGTAGATATATTCTTGTATATAGAGGCAGTATTATAGTAGTTATATTCTTGTATATAGGGGGCAGTATTATAGTAGTTATATTCTTGTATATAGGAGGCAGTATTATAGTAGTTATATTCTTGTATATAGGAGGCAGTATTATAGTAGTTATATTCTTGTATATAGCGGGAATATTATAGTAGTTATATTCTTTTATATAGGAGCAGTATTATAGTAGTTATATTCTTATATATAGGGGCAGTATTATAGTAGTTATATTCTTGTATATAGCAGGAGTATTTTAGTAGTTATATTCTTGTACATAAAGGCAGGATTATAGTAGTTATATTCTTGTATATAGGGGCAGTATTGTAGTAGTTATATTCTTGTATATAGGGGCAGTATTATAGTAGTTATATTCTTGTATATAGAGGCAGTATTATAGTAGTTATATTCTTGTATATAGGGGGCAGTATTATAGGAGTTATATTCTTGTATATAGGGGCAGTATTATAGTAGTTATATTCTTGTATATAGGGGGCAGTATTATAGTAGTTATATTCTTGTATATAGAGACAGTATTATAGTAGTTATATTCTTGTATATAGGGGGCAGTATTATAGTAGTTATATTCTTGTATATAGGAGGCAGTATTATAGTAGTTATATTCTTGTATATAGGAGGCAGTATTATAGTAGTTATATTCTTGTATATAGGGGGCAGTATTATAGTAGATATATTCTTGTATATAAAGGCAGTATTATAGTAGTTATATTCTTGTATATAGGGGGCAGTATTATAGTAGTTATATTCTTGTATATAGGAGGCAGTATTATAGTAGTTATATTCTTGTATATAGGAGGCAGTATTATAGTAGTTATATTCTTGTATATAGCGGGAGTATTATAGTAGTTATATTCTTGTATATAGGAGCAGTATTATAGTAGTTATATTCTTGTATATAGGAGGCAGTATTATAGTAGTTATATTCTTGTATATAGGAGGCAGTATTATAGTAGTTATATTCTTGTATATAGCGGGAGTATTATAGTAGTTATATTCTTGTATATAGGAGCAGTATTATAGTAGTTATATTCTTGTTATAGGAGGCAGTATTATAGTAGTTATATTCTTGTACATAGGGGCAGTATTATAGTAGTTATATTCTTGTATATAGGAGGCAGAATTATAGTAGTTATATTCTTGTATATAGGAGCAGTATTATAGTAGTTATATTCCTGTATATAGGGGCAGTATTATAGTAGTTATATTCTTGTATATAGGGGGCAGTATCATAGTAGTTATATTCTTGTATATAGGAGGCAGTATTATAGTAGTTATATTCTTGTATATAGGAGGCAGTATT
>NC_134692.1:140493076-140576445 GCF_050947455.1 Rhinoderma darwinii | reverse complement strand
AGGAGGCAGTATTATAGTAGCTATATTCTTGTATATAGGAGCAGTATTATAGTAGTTATATTCTTGTATATAGGAGCAGTATTATAGTAGTTATATTCTTGTGTATAGGAGCAGTATTATAGTAGTTATATTCTTGTATATAGGAGCAGTATTATAGTAGTTATATTCCTGTATATAGGAGGCAGTATTATAGTAGTTATATTCTTGTATATAGGAGGCAGTATTATAGTAGTTATATTCTTGTATATAGGAGCAGTATTATAGTAGTTATATTCTTGTATATAGGAGCAGTATTATAGTAGTTATATTCTTGTATATAGGAGCAGTATTATAGTAGTTATATTCTTGTATATAGGAGCAGTATTATAGTAGTTATATTCTTGTGTTTATAGGGGGCAGTATTATAGTAGTTATATTCCTGTACATATAGGGGGCAGTATTATAGTAGTTATATTCTTGTGTTTATAGGGGGCGGTATTATAGTAGTTATATTCTTGTATATAGGGGGCAGTATTATAGTAGTTATATTCTTGTGTTTATAGGGGGCAGTATTATAGTAGTTATATTCTTGTACATAGGAGCAGTATTATAGTAGTTATATTCTTGTATATAGGGGGCAGTATTATAGTAGTTATATTCTTGTATATAGGGGGCAGTTTTATAGTAGTTATATTCTTGTATATAGGGGGCAGTATTATAGTAGTTATATTCTTGTATATAGGGGGCAGTATTATAATAGTTATATTCTTGTATACAGGAGCAGTATTATAGTAGTTATATTCTTGTATATAGGGGGCAGTATTATAGTAGTTATATTCTTGTATATAGGAGCAGTATTATAGTAATTATATTCTTGTATATAGGGGCAGTATTATAGTAGTTATATTCTTGTATATAGGGGGCAGTGTTATAGTAGTTATATTCTTGTACATAGGGGGCAGTATTATAGTAGTTATATTCTTGTGTTTATAGGGGGCGGTATTATAGTAGTTATATTCTTGTATATAGGAGGCAGTATTATAGTAGTTATATTCTTGTGTTTATAGGGGGCAGTATTATAGTAGTTATATTCTTGTGTTTATAGGGGGCAGTATTATAGTAGTTATATTCTTGTATATAGGGTCAGTATTATAGTAGTTATATTCTTGTATATAGGGGGCAGTATTATAGTAGTTATATTCTTGTATATAGGGAGCAGTATTATAGTAGTTATATTCTTGTATATAGGGGCAGTATTATAGTAGTTATATTCTTGTATATAGGGGCAGTATTATAGTAGTTATATTCTTGTATATAGGGGGCAGTATTATAGTAGTTATATTCTTGTATATAGGGGGCAGTATTATAGTAGTTATATTCTTGTATATAGGAGGCAGTATTATAGTAGTTATATTCTTGTATATAGGAGGCAGTATTATAGTAGTTATATTCTTGTGTTTATAGGGGGCAGTATTATAGTAGTTATATTCTTGTGTTTATAGGGGGCGGTATTATAGTAGAAAGGCAAGAAGGTTCCAGCATCAAAATCTTGAACAAATTGCGGCTTTTATTTAGGCTCCATAAAATCAGGGACAACACATAGAACAGAAGCTGACCGTTTTTTTGGGGGGTCCGATGTGGTGGCCATACCAGACTTCATTGTATATTTAAATTCAAACCCCCTGAATCTTAAATTTACATACACTTGCCATCCCAGACAGATTTCCTTCTTGGATCTGTTGCTTACAAGTGAAGTACATCTGACATCAGTTGATACGGTGACATTTCGAAAGAGCACGGCAGGTAATACCACCCTGCATTCTACTTCGTGTCACCCGTCCCATATCATCAAAAGTTTTCCAGTGGGTGAGTAATTGCGCCTCCCCCGCTGCTTTTGACCTAGAAAGAGACATCCTCATGAGTAGACGGTATGATTGCAAGTGTAGCGTCCATGGCCACGGGTCGTCGGGTTTACTTACCTCCCGACGCCCGCAGCCATGGATCTGTGAGCACTGGTCCCCATCTCCCCGCCCCAGTCTGCTGTGTCCCATAGGGTGCGTGCGCAGGTTCGTGCCCGCTCTTAAAGGGCCAGCGCGCGCACATGTAAACAATCACCATCATCAACTCATATGACTTCCTGGTCTATAAGAAGGCCTCCGCCCTTCTGATCCTTGCCTGAGCGTTGTTTGTCATATCCTAGTTTGTCTAAGCTAATGGTCTCCTAGTGTTTTCCAGTTCCAGAGTTCCCTGTTCCGGTATCCTGTATCCCGTGCTATCCTGTTCTAGTGCCGTGCTGTGCTGCAGTCGTGCTGAACTGTATCTACGACTATCCTGCTGCTCCACGCCTGACGTCTACCCGCTGCCTAGTCCCAGCCAAGCCTGCCTTGCTACTGTCCGATCTGCCACAGGTACCCTATACGAACTGTAAACTGTGACCTGCACCCTGTTGGCAAGCTGCCATACCGTCAAGGCGGTACGGCCCAGTGGGTCCACGAACCCGACGTGACAGCAAGTATCCTCGCTGGATGCTAAACCTTGCCCGCGACATCTCCTTAAGACGCGATAGGGATACTTTGCTAGGAGTTTCTCACTATGGGGAGAGACAGAATAATAATAATAAAAAAAATATCAGCACCCCTGTGTTTTTCTCCACGCGCTTCAGTGTAGAATACCGCAGCATATGTAATATTATCAAAAATTATATTCCCATCTTGCATCAGGACCCTTTATACTCCAGGGCCTTAGAACATGGTCTTAAATTTGGCTAAGATTGGCTCTATGCTTTCCCGAAGTCCGTTCTTGACAAAAAAAAAAAAACGACCCCCCCCCCCACACACTTGGCTTAACTATAAAGGTTGTTTCAAATGTAATCATACAAAATGCATCTGCTGCAATACAATAAAAACATCCACTGAATCCACATCCACGGCCAACAACAAAACATTCCAAATAGAACAATCCATCAACTGTTACACGACATGTGTGGTTTATTTCATCACGTGCACTAAATGTAAAGTACAGAATATTGGGAGCACGTCCTGCAGGCTCAAAACGCGCGTCCGCCGCCATCTATCAGACGCATTGATTAAGAACCGCAACATCTCGGCGGTGTCTTTTCGTTGCGCTTCATGTGATAATGGAGACGTATCTTCCCTTATTGTACAAGGCATAGAAAGGGTTAATTGCTCTTCCAGGGGTGGAGACCATTTGAAACAACTCAGGAATAGAGAGGCCTTCTGGATGTTTCTACTTGGCACCTAATGGGTTAAACCGCCGACTAGATCTCATCTTTTCTATTAAGATGGTTTTCTCTTACACAGTCCCTCACATTTACTGTTAGTTCCGTATGAAATTTGTAACGTCTGATATAGGAGAAACTACTCAGTCCAATTCATCAAACACCGTATCTGGTAAAGACCAACAAATAAGGAGATCATTAAGCAGACGTCCAAAAAACGGACAGCTGGGTGCAAGCACAGACGCATTTCGCCAACACCCAAAAATGCAACAGCCCAAGTTGTAAACTTGTCTGCCAAGATTCTCTGCAGTGCACAGCTATCAGTTCTAGCTCGAGGCTTGTCCTATCCACCTACTTGTCACTTTTTCTATAGTCGCATTCAAAGAGCTATAAAGTTTTTATTTTTTCGTCTACATCGCTGTATGAGGACTTGTTTTTTGCGGGATTAGTTGTGCTTTATAATAGCACCATTTTTGGGTACATATAATTTTTATATTAACTTTTATTAACCTTTTTGGGGGGATTATAACAAAAACCTGAAATTCCGCCATTGTTCTATGCGTTTTTAAATTGACGCCGTTCACTGTGCGACGTAACTAACATGTTACCTTTATTCTATGGGTCGGTACGATTACGGCGATACCACATATGTGGAGGTTTTTTTATGTTTTACGACTTTTGCACAATAAAAACACTTTTGAACTAAAATTATTTGTTTTTGCCTCGTCGCTTTCCAAGAGCCGTCATTTTTTTATTTTTCCATCAATGTAGTGATTTTTTGGGCTTGTTTTCTGCGGGACAAGACGTAGTTTTGAATGGTACTGTTTTGGGGTGCATGGGACTTAGGGTATGTTCACACGGCCTATTTACGGACGTAAATCGGGCGTTTTTGCCCCGAATTACGCCCGAAAATAGCGCCTCAATAGCGCTGACAAACATCTGCCCATTGAAAGCAATGGGCAGATGTTTGTCTGTTCACACGAGGCGTATATTTACGCGCCGCTGTCAAATGACGGCGCGTAAATAGACGCCCGCGTAGAAGAAGTGACCTGTCACTTCTTTGGCCGTAATTAGAGCCGTTATTCATTGACTCCAATGAATAGCAGCGCTAATTACGGCCGTAATTGACGCGGCGTTCAAGCGCCTGCACATGCCGGTACGGCTGAAATTACGGGGATGTTTTCAGGCTGAAACATCCCCGTAATTTCAGCCGTAACGGACGCCCTCGTGTGAACATACCCTTATTGATTCATTTTTATTATGACTTTTTTGGGGGGCAATGGAAAAAAATTACAATTTCGCCATGGTTTTTTGCGTTTTTTTTTTACGGTGTTCACCTTGCGGTTTAAATGACATATTAACTTTATTAATGGAGTCATTACGGTCGCGGCGATACCACATATGTGTACTTTTTTTTTTTTTCTTTTTTACACTTTTACTAAATAAAACCACTTTTTATGGAAAAAAATGATTTTATTTATTTTTTTACTGTACTTTTTATTAATAATCTTTATTTCACTTTGATGACTTATTTTATTAGTCCCACTAGGGGACTTGAGGGTATGTTCACACGGCCAAATTTCAGACGTATACGAGGCGTATTATGCCTCGTTTTACGTCTGAAAATACGGCTACAATACGTCAGCAAACATCTGCCCATTCATTTGAATGGGTTTGCCGACGTACTGTGCCGACGACCTGTAATTTACGTGTCGTCGTTTGACAGCTGTCAAACGACAACTCGTAAAAATACAGCCTCGTCAAAAGAAGTGCAGGACACTTATATACATTATATGCAGGACACTTCTTTCAGACGTTTTTGGAGCTGTTTTGTCATAGACTCCAATGAAAACAGCTCCAAAAACGGACGTAAAAAACGCCGCGAAAACGGCGTGAAAACGCCGCGAAAAATGCGAGTTGGTAAAAAAACGTCTGAAAAGCAGGGTCTGTTTTCCCTTGAAAACAGCTCTGGATTTTCAGACGTTTTTGTTGACTACGTGTGAACATACCGTAAATCTGACAGGCAATCTGTTAGGACGTGCCTCCGGCGCGTCCTAAGGGTATGTTCACACGTAGTCAACAAAAACGTCTGAAAATCCAGAGCTGTTTTCAAGGGAAAACAGACCCTGCTTTTCAGACGTTTTTTTACCAACTCGCATTTTTCGCGGCGTTTTCACGCCGTTTTCGCAGCGTTTTTTACGTCCGTTTTTGGAGCTGTTTTCATTGGAGTCTGTGACAAAACAGCTCCAAAAACGTCTGAAAGAAGTGTCCTGCATATAATGTATATAAGTGTCCTGCACTTCTTTTGACGAGTCTGTATTTTTACGCGTCGTCGTTTGACAGCTGTCAAACGACGACACGTAAATAACAGGTCGTCTGCACAGTACGTCGGCAAACCCATTCAAATGAATGGGCAGATGTTTGCCGACGTATTGTAGCCCTATTTTCAGACATAAAACGAGGCATAATACGCCTCGTTTACGTCTGAAAATAGGTCGTGTGAACATACCCTAACAGGCATATGTCCAGGGCAGACCTGGGGGCTTTTATCAAGCCCCCGGCTGCCATGACACCCCATCGGAGACCCGATATTGCATTCGCGGGCTGCCGATGGGTGACAGAGGGAGCGCACTCCCTTTGTAAACAAAGTTAAATGCCGCGGTCGCTATTGACGGCGGCATTTAACGGGTTAAACTGCCGCGATCGAAGTAAACTTCGATCGCGGGCGTTGGAGCAGGAGCTCAGCTGTCATCAGACAGCAGAGCCCCGGCTCCTGCCTGCACGGGAGACCCGTGCAGGACTTAGACTAGCCTGACGTGAAAAGGCGTCAGCCTAGCCTAAAGCCCATTAGTGACTCACGTGAAAAGGCGTATTGGTGGTCACTAAGGGGTTAAGTGGCTAAGTCCTTGACAACATCCAATATAAATAAAGCAATACCCTTAAACCACGAGCCGTGACCATATAAGGTGCAGTGGCGTCACCACGGGTATACTAAAGCGCCACCCTTCCCAGGGTCCGCCCCTTAGAGAAGCCCAAATCCACCGCCATCATAACTTTTACAATAAAACCAATATATGGTGTCCAAGACAGCAATATATAAACATAACATACCGTTGCCAAGGACCCGCCACAGCATGACTCTTTAAGTTTTCACACGCCGCCACACCTGAAAAACCTAACTCCAGGCCCTCCTTGAGCCAAAATGGAAGACATCAAGGCCCACATCCATCAAGTGAAGCCCATCCTTACCAATATAGGACCCCTTAGTCTCCGACAGTAACTAAACGCCCATTGTAGCCACCATTCTGTTAGTTTTCTTTCCTGGTCCTATTCAGTGTCGATGCAGACAGCGCAGTCCTTCATTTTACTCTCTGAATGATTCCGGACCAAATGACTAATAAATCAGAATAGGCGTCCAAAAACATTAAAAATAATTTTTCCAATGTTGTTCCGTATAGGATAACTCCCAATATCATCCCCCCCCCCCCCCGCGTGTATAACTAAAATACCAGCTGGGACCGCAAGACCGAACTGCATCCCGGAACTAAAGCCTTACCTGATCCCATATGAGCCCACGCACACCCAACCAAAGCAAATCCACCGTATCCCTGTTCAAAACCAATACCTACCATCTTGACACACGAGGGTCTGCAACTTTTTCCAACAAATATAAGAATGGACAATAATCCAGACCACACATTTCGCTGAACTTGAAAATAAAGACAAAGGAAGCAAGAGAAAAACCATTAAACAACTGCCCGGGACATACACGCCCCACTGACGAAACCATTAACACTCCAAGAAGTGCGACCGAACATATGACCGGAAACGACCTGGATCCCAAAGACCAATCCTCCTAAAGGGAAGGTGTCATGATTTTTTACTTTTTAATGTATTCTCACTTTTACTTCTCTATGGGGGCTGCCATTTTTTTTTCATCTCTGTATGTGTCGATTAACGACACATACAGAGATGCTATGCGGCACATACAACCCCATAGAGAATGCGAACGGGAGCCGTTCCATTCTCAGTTGCGTGCGCCGTCTGTGTGGGAATGGCGCATGTCTCCCACACAGACCAAAACGAAGCTCATTCGTAGAGCGAAATCCGGCGCCATTTTCATGTGGACCGGAAGCCGTTGCCGGACAGTAAGATGACGACATCCGGCCATATGTTCAATGAAGCGAAGGCGCAAGGAATAGGAGCGTAGACCAGCGGAGGCAGCGGCAGGAGCAGGTAATTTATGTTCGTGTATGATGTGTGTATTATGTTCGTGTATGTTCGTGTGATACTGTCTGCTGAGCCCTGTATCTAATCCTCCTACACTGTGCAGTCGCTCAGAAAATGGCGGCACACAGTGTAGGAGGTTTGAAGACATTCAAACCCTTCCTCCTCCTGGCACTAGCCAGAAGAAGGGAGGGGGGATTGTGTGAGGACACTAGAGAGAGTGTGTCCACCCCAAATTTGCAGCATAAAGCAATGAGGTTGCTTTACCACAGTGACCATGCTGCAATTTTGGGAACTGCTCCCTCTAGTGCCCAGCACATGGAAATGTTATAAATTAGAATCTATTTTATAATATTTCCTGACTTGTGAAAAATTTAAAAAAAATAAAACAATGTGTAATCACTCAAATAATAATTGTTTAACTGAAAAAAAAAATTAAAAAAATTCTATCGACACATTCCCTTTAACTGATGAAACGTCCAGACCGAAATTAGCAGTTTTGTTAGCAGCTCCAATACCAAAAGAATGGGAGCTGTAATCCAGATGTGAAAGGCCTGACCCCCAGAACACATTTATTGAAAACAGCAATAAATTGAACAACACGGGATACAATGTATTTACTTAAAGGGTAACTAAACTATTAAAAAAACATCTGACACGTCAGAAGTTTTTATCGGCGGGGGATCTGAGAACTGAGACCACCACCGATCGCTAAAACGAAGAGGCAGATGTGCTGGGGTGAGCGCTGTGACACTTAGGGTATGTGCACACACACTAATTACGTCCGTAATTGACGGACGTATTTCGGCCGCAAGTAGTGGACCGAACACACTGCAGGGAGCCGGGCTCCTAGCATCATACTTATGTACGATGCTAAGAGTCCCTGCCTCTCCGTGGAACTAGTCCTGTACTGAAAACATGATTACAGTACGGGACAGTTGTCCTGCAGCGAGGCAGGGACTCCTAGCATCGTACATAAGTATGATGCTAGGAGCCCGGCTCCTTGCACTGTGTTCGGTCCGGTACTTGCGGCCGAAATACGTCCGTCAATTACGGACGTAATTAGTGTGTGTGCACATACCCTTAGTTTCTGATCGGCTTCTCTCGGAAAGCCGAGCAATTGGTGTACGGGCTCATAGAATTTATATTAAGCCCGTACACCAATTGTTCTTCTTTCCGAGAAAAGCCAATCAGAAACTAAGTGGCTCATCGCTCACCCGAGCGCTTCTGCAGCTTCGTATTAGCGATCACTGGGGGGGGGGGGGGGTCTCAGTGCTCAGACCCCCACCGATCAAAACCTATGACACGTCAGAATTTTTTTTAAAGTTTAGTTACCCTTTAGGGAAGTAAGGCTACCCAAGTTATAAGGTTCATCTCTTCAGCATTACTTGTGCAGCCACGCGATTCACCAGCTTCACTCACCAGACACATGGCTTCATTTCTTGGGTTGCTTTCACACACAGCATTTTTTGGAAAAAATGACACCAGGTTTTTGATGCAGTTTTTTTTTTAAGCCAAAGCCAAAAGTGGATCCAGCAGGAAGGGGAAGGAGAAGTATTTTCTGTATATTTCGCATTCATTCTCAATCCACTTCTGGATTTGGCTAAAAAAAAAAACTGCGTTGAAAACTGCCACAAAAACTGCAGCTTTTTTTTTTTTTTTTGAAATGCTGCGTGCCAAACCATCAGCTGTTTTCACCAGGCGCCTGCCAATCATTTCAGCTGCAGCGGCCACTACAGGGTAAATGTAGTATTACATGGCGGTCATTCAAATGCATGGACCCCATAGGTCCGCTAGACTGGAAACCATAGCTAAAGAGCCCCTATGTCATAGGACAACCCCTATGACATTCATGTACAGATGTAGCCATCTTTCTCTTCACTTTTAACGCATTAAATACACAGTAAAAAGACATTTTAACTTGACGTTTTCAATGGCTTTTGTTGTGTGATATCACGCTACGCAGGTTATCAGAGTCAAGATAAACCTGGCTACATCTGTACCATAATAGGGTATTTGGACAAGGGTTGTCATCATATAACAACCCCTTTAATGGTGCAAAGTACTGTGGTTGTCATGACCCCTCCCAGTATTAGCATGGCTGCATAGTAATGTGATCTGGGTAAACTTCTTGATCTGTCTGTATATTGATCAGGTTCACACTATGGTGATTTCATCCACTGAAGGTTACAAGATTTTTAATTCGATGGCGGGACAGTGCGTAGTCCAATCGCCTAGAGCAGTACCCGAATGTTTAATGGTGACAACCACCCCTTGTTCATGAAAAGGCAGAGCGGTTGTCACAGTCCCGCCTCCTGTCACTAGCATCACTGCATAAAAATTTAATCTTAACTAAAGCCCTACCAGTTCATATGGCTGATTTTTCTGGCACTTGGTCATCCAGTGGATATTCCTTTCCCTCTCAAAGTTCTTCCTGGCAGTCAGTCACAGTTAGAGACTCCTCCTATCCCTCTCACTGTGAAGAGCCGTGCTTAGTTGAATTTCTTTAACAAGTTGAAAAACAAGGAGTGCTGGGTAGTTCAAGTGTTGACAAATGGGGAATCAGTGAGGGAGGAAGTAGCTAGCTTCTCCTCCAACGTATTTTTCAATAGAGATCAATAGAGCCGCAGCCTGGGGTGTAGAACCGGAAATTGCATGAAGAGAAAGGTAAGACACGGGACTTATACAAAATAGATATAGCATCTTTATTGTCCACCTTCAGATCCAGACACTGAACTGTTTTTGGTGAAATCTTTGGAAATGCCATTTAGTGCTGACAACCACACATGTTTTTTTTTTCATTATGATAAAGAATAGGATCGTGTCCAGTGGTAGAACTACATAAAAAGAGAGAAAAAGGAACCAACAAGGCACTGGTAATGATAGGCAATAAAAAATATTAACAAAGTTCATAATTTAATAGTAATATAAATAAGTGCAGGTCAACAAACTACGCGTTTCAACGCCGGACAGGCGTCTTCATCAGGCTAATACAAATGTGGCAATTTACAGCAGTTGAAACGCGTAGCTTGTCGACCTGTACTTATTTATACTACTATTAAATTATGAACTTTGTTCATTTTTTTATTGCCTATCATTAGCAGCGCCTTGTTGGTTCCTGTTTCTCACTTTTTATTTATTATTGGCAACAAGCAGTATGTTTGTTGCGTCTTTGGACCAGGCAGCAGCTTTTTATCGTAGTACATCTTTTCCTTAGTGCTGTACCTGCCAGTATTTACAATCTAAGGTGAGCACTTTCTAATACTATAGTTGCTCTCTCAACATCTCCTGTATAATCTGCACTATGTGGTGCCGTGTCTCTTTTTCTCTTTTGTAGTATACAGTGGTAGAACTAGAAGCTCCTGGGCACTAAGGCCCACTTATAAAACTGGTCTTTTTATATGGATAGAGACTTTTTGAGATTTCTCAAGCACCAGGATCTGACCGCAACTTCTGCACCCCCTATAGTTATGCAGCTGATTGTCTCTATATTCCCGACCTGAAGTGTTTGTATATCCATACAAGTCCACCAATTATTTGTATATGATGGGGCACTGACCCATTAACTGAAGGGGTAAATGCCTTAGACTCCTTTAATGATTGGTCTGAGTTCTCATGAAGCATTGGCACTGCATTAATCTGTTTCATCAGGGCAGGAAGAGAAAGCTGAATGTGATGAGGCAGGATAAAAGGAGACACAGTTGGAGCCTGGAGAGTTGAGTAAACCACTGGACATCAGGCATAAAACCCTCCATTACCCTAGACCACCAGGAAACACGGCATTATCACCTCCACAGCCCTAGACCACCAGGGAAGCAGGCATTAACATCTCCACTACCCTAGACCACCAGGGAAGCAGGCATTATCATCTCCACTGCCCTACACCACCAGTGAAGCAGGCATTAATCTCCACTACCCTAGACCACCAGGGAAGCAGGCATTTACATCTCCACTGCCCTACACCACCAGTGAAGCAGGCATTAATCTCCACTACCCTAGACCACCAGGGAAGCAGGCATTATCATCTCCACTGCCCTACACCACCAGTGAAGCAGGCATTAATCTCCACTACCCTAGACCACCAGGGAAGCAGGCATTTACATCTCCACTGCCCTACACCACCAGTGAAGCAGGCATTAATCTCCACTACCCTAGACCACCAGGGAAGCAGGCATTATCATCTCCACTGCCCTACACCACCAGTGAAGCAGGCATTAACATCTCCACTACCCTAGACCACCAGGGAAGCAGGCATTTATATCTCCACTGCCCTAGACCACCAGGGAAGCAGGCATTAACATCTCCACTACCCTGGACCACCAGGGAAGCAGGCATTTACATCTCCACTACCCTAGACCGCCAAGGAAGCAGGGATTATCACCTCCACTGCCCTAGACCACAAGGGAAGCAGCCATTAACATCTCCACTACCCTAGACCACCAGCAAAGCAGGCATTAACATCTCCACTACCCTAGACCACCACGGAAGCAGGCATTAACACATCCACTACCCTAGACCACCAAGGAAGCAGGCATTAACATCTCCACTACCCTAGACCACCAGGGTAGTAGGCATTAACACCTCCACTATCCTAGACCACCAGATAAGCAGGCATAAAACCCTCCACTACCCTAGACCACCAAGGAAGCAGGCATTAACATCTCCACTACCCTAGACCACCAGGGAATCAGGCATTAACATCTTCACTGCTCTAGACCACCAGGGAAGCAGCCATTAACACCTCCACTACCCTAGACCGCCAGAGAAGCAGGCATTAACATTTCCACTAACCTAAACCACCAGGGAAGCAGGCATTAACACCTCCACTGCCCAAGACCACTAGTGGAGCAGGCATTAACACCGCCCCTACCCTAGACGACCAAGGAAGAATGCATTAACATCTACACTACCCTAGACCACCAGGGAAGCAGGCATTAACACCTCCCCTGCCCAAGACAACTAGTGGAGCAGGCATTAATACCGCCACTACCCTAGACCACCAGGGAAGAATGCATTAACACCTCCACTATTCTAGACCACCAGGGAACATGGCATTAACACCTCCACTACCCTAGATGACCAGGGAAGAATGCATTAATGTCTCCATTGCCGAAGACTACCAGGGAAGCAGTCATTAATCCCTTCACTACCTTAGAAACCAGGGAAGCAGTCATTAACACCTGCACTACCCTAAACCACCAGGGAAGCAGTCATTAACCCCTTCTATGGTGATATTATTCAGTTACCGTACGGTGGCATTATTTGAAATGACACTGACATCAATGAAGTTTCAAACCCTCCCCTTCACCACCGTGTTATGGAGCACAGAGGGGGGGGGGGGGGTGTTTTTAGGTGTTTGCCCTATAAGATAAATAATCTAGAAACTACCCAGCAGACAGTTTCACACATACTAGTCTTAGATACATCTACTCAGCAGACAGCATTACACATAATAGGCTTAGATACATTTGTTTAGCAGACAGTATCACACATGATAGGAGCTTCTCCTATCAGCCACACAGTGATAGGTGGGGCAAAGACTTCTCAACATTTTCTGCCGCTTATCTCATTAAAGGACGCTACAGTCACATCCTCTCCCTATCCTGAAATGGCTGATAACAGAGAACAATAGATTGTATTCAACTACACCCCCAAATAGAGATGACATTTCCTACAGTCCTTCGGCTGGGTAAATATGTATATCACGGGTGTAAAATATCAGTTATGTAACGTATCACATAGAAACAATACAAAATAGTCAAAATAAAGGTAACAATATAAAAATAATACAATAACTAGACGGGAATATTCTATATTACTGCACCACATGTGTTCATCTATAACTTCTACATGATAACACATTTGCTGCCATTCATTGCGGATCTACTCACCTCCCTTCCCCAGGTAGACTTTTCTCCAGAGATAATAATATATAATAGGATGAAGAGCCCAGGACCGACCTGATAATCCAGTCTCCGCAAAAGAATCTGGTAAAGTTAGGTGCAGCACAGGAGGAGTTAATGGCTTAGTGATAAGCGCTCGCTGCTCCCGTCACAACAGGTGAATATCTGTCCCGCGTCTCGGCCACATCCAGTCGTCAGTGAGACGTCTCTGACAATAGATTACAGATTTAATTTTCCAATGCACCGGTAAACGTTATTCTAAAAAATAGTATACAATTTAAAAGGACAGGTAAATGTGATCTACTGTTCCCTGTTATCAGCCATTTCAGTTTGAGGTGACGCTGACTGTTGAACAGGTTAGTCAAGTCTATTGTTCCCTGTGATCTGCCATTTAAATATGGGGGGGGGGGGCTGACAATACATAGTCACATAGTTACATAGTTATATAGTGGATACCCGTTAAAAAAAGACACATGTCAATGATGCCCAACCTAGAATTCTACGATGCACCCACCACCCCCATTATGTGACTATTTCAGTCCTGGGAGAGGCTGACTGTACTGTTCTTCTATGGGATGAGTGACACGGAGTCCATGATTACTATTTTATGTGACGTAAATCCCCAGTAGGGACTTTTTTCGAGACACTACTGGCCAATGACCGATTTAAAGGGCAATTCCACCTATTACAGATTTCCATATGAATATAATCAGCATCATTGGGAAATTATGTTATCAGGGGTAAATTAGAAAAAAATAAATATAAGAGCCCCTATCGTCTTTTTCATGACACTTGAATTCAGGACCATGATGCTTTGCTGTAATGTTTTTGGACTGGGTGGGTCCTCCACGAGGGTCAAGAGAGCTCAATGACAATGATGATGATATCACTGGTTCTATCAGCCCATATTATCCAACACTTTGTATATTTTATTAGGAAAAAGTTTTGTGTATACAGCTGCTATCTAGACCTATGTGTCTCCATGGTAACAGACTACAAACAAACCCCATGTAGTCTAATCCTATAGTCATGTGTTACTCCACTTCCTCTGCTCCCTCTTCTTGCCAACCTGCAAACAGATGGAAGGGAGTAACACAGGCAGGATCAGACTACACAGGGTCATTTTGTAGTCTGTAACCATGGAGACACATAGGTCTGCCTAGAAGCTGTAGACACAAAACAGTAAGAGATTTTTAATCATAATGTTTTGCAAAGTTGCTTCATTTATTTTTTTAGATTCATTGTAACATTTAAAAGAAAAAAATGTTGCAAAAAATTTCATACCCTTTAAAACAATCAGAACTTTATCATTGCACCTGTTTATGGGAAAGCTGGGTAACAAGATTATAGCTGGTTCTCACTCAGCTTTCCTAGATCCCTGAATGGCAAATACATCTTTTTAGCAATATGGAAACGAGTGTTGACTGCATAACTAGGTTGATTCCCCATTCAGTAGTCTGGAAAATCTGGGTCATATCCCTGCGCCAGCAGTCGAGACAGTTATAATGGTTGTCGCCCAGCTTTCCCAGAAAACTGTATATTCATAACCCTCCTCATTATCTAATCCCGGATAATAAACCAGGCATTGTGTGGTAATCCTATAATTATGTAGGTGGCGCTGGAAATCAGGCAGTGTGGCAATGCTGGGTGTGTCATGGGCATTACATTAATTGCAGATGTTTGGGACGATGAGTAGACACCTGGTTCAGCCTGGGCGGCCTCAGCTCCCTTTATACCTCAGACTCGTGTCAAACATGTAGGGCAGTGGTGCCAAACTTTCTGAGGCCGGTACCCACTTTTGGAAGAGACTTTTGTTTGGGACCCCCCATTAATGTACTTAGCCCCATTTCATCTGATTTATGTCAACATAATTCGTAGTTAGATTCCGGTACTTAGCTCCATTCGAAAAATGAGTCCCTGAAAAACATGAAAATCAACGATAATTGGGGGGCAGGCTCAAGGTATCCTGCTGATGTGCGTCGCTGAGGCCCGACTATGGCTGCTGATGGTGGGTCATGTGACCCGACAATCAGTGGCCATCAGAGGCGTAGCTAGGGGTTTAGCACATTTGAGTGGGCCCCAACCCAGTGGGCCCCCCACACAGTATAATGACCCCTTAGTGGCCTCCATACAGGATAATGCCCCTATAGCTGCCCCCATACAGTATAATGCCCCCATAGTGCCCTCCACGTAGTATAATGCCCCCCAGCTGCCCCCATTTAGTATATTGCCCCATAGCGGCCCCCACATACACAGTATAATGCCCCAATGTTGCCTAATAAAAAATAAAAAAAATTACTTACCTATCCCCGTTCCCACGATCTGGGGAAGAGATCCTTCTGCTCCTTCGGTCTGTGTAGTGTATTACTTGGCACAGACAGGTGCGATGACGTCACTACATCGCGCCTGTCTGCGCTGAGCCGCTCACGGCTCACCGCATAGTGAATGCTGGAGTAAGGAGCCGTCAGCTCCCTGCTCCAGCATTGAATTCAACTGTATCTGCATCCTGAGGACGCAGATACAGTTGAAGCCAGGACATCGATAAGTATCTTGCAACCCCCCGGATGTTTTTACACGACCACCCAGGGGGTCGCGACCCACAGTTTGGGAAATACTGATGTAGGGCATTGCAGGAAGGGCTATTTGACCCGGAGCAGCTGACAAGATACTGGAGAAATGGTGCGCTTTTGGTATCACATATATTAGGCAGAGTTAATAGTGTTCAGCTGCTCTATTGATATAAGGAAAGTTGTGAATAATTGGAGGTACACTTTAAATAAAAGTCATAAACCCCAAAAAATATTATGCATATTATATATCCTCTAAACTGTTACATCCCATATAAGAATGTAAAACATCATTTAGGAAAATACTATTATTCAACATAAAATCACAATTCCAGGGCATCTAAACTTAGAACTCTGTGTTGTGCTGTTCCTCTGTTATTCCTCCTAGAAATTTATGAATAAATTAACAACTGGGCGTTACCCTTCCCCTTGTCAAATGGGTGTGTCCCCTCAGAATCTGAGATTGTGACCACTGATTGGACATTGTCAGACTGTGTAGGGTCACCCACCCCCCCCCCCACCCCCGACTGGTAACACCCAGTTGTAAATTTATTCACACATTTCTAGGAGGAATAACAGAGGAATGGTTCAACACAGTTTTAAGGAAAGCTGCTCCAGGATTGTTATTTGATGGGAATTACAAATGTTTACTAAAACAGACATGTCAGGAGAGGGGACTGGTTTTCTTTAACTCCTTAAGAACTGAGGCATTTTTTATTTTTTCGTTTTTCACTCCCCGCGTTGTTAGAGCGGTGTGAGGGCTTATCGTTTGCGGGTGGTCCATACTTCCCTATGATGGTTATCGCGCACATGTATGTGATAATGTGTCATGGGGTTATAGGTGTACAATAAAGGTATTTTTACTTTGTCATAAAAAGCTGAGACAATAGGGGAACAACCCGCATCAATGAAAAATATGTCGATGCCAATGCCACGTCGTCAAATGTCTGGATACCTATGAACAGAGCGGCAGAGAGGAGAAAAGGCAGTTTTACAGGTTCAGTCCATTATAACAGTCAACCAATAAGTTCAGTCCCATAGAAGTGGATATGTCCTGGTGAGGGACAGTCAGGACTGTCACTCCACCATCACAGACCAATATGGCGTCACTCTCATGTGCACGGGCGTGTAGAAGGATATATAACGTCTCCTAAAGAGAGAAATCTTCATATATACACCCCAAAGGAAGGAGAAAAGAAGACGACGAGGGGCGAGGTAGATGGCGGGAACCATGTGGGACATGGAGGGGAGGAGAGAGGGACTTCCAATAGATATCTAGGACGCTCAGGGAAGAGGTAGCGGTAGCGAAGCGTGATCCTCGAAGGGTTCCATACAAACAGGACCAGTTTGGGTATGTTCACACACACAGCATAAACCCGACGGATTTAAGTGCGAAGAATCGGCAGCGTAATACAGTAGCAGCAGTATGGATGAGGTTCGAAAAAATGTCACGCACACGCTACGGAAAAAAATCATAAATTGACCTGTGCTGCGTTTTTTTTTTATCCGCAATGTGTCAATTTGTGCGTGACAAAAATTTTTGAGATTTTTGGGTCAAAAAAGCTGCGATTCCACCGCATAATTCGGAAATCAGAGAGCTGCAGTGTCATCACAGGAGGCCGAGCAGGAGGGCGGATACGCTGCGCTAAAGTATTCAGCGTATCATCCTAGGACTCGCAGGGGATTCCGGCCCAAAAAAACGCACCAAATTGCCCGGCTCCCTCAGGGGTCCCTCCGGTGATACGTGTGGGGATGGGATTACGGCCAGCCTCACACTCAGTGCCTACCCAGCTTTTCCATCTTGAGATCACGGGGGCCGCAGTGGGTGTTGTATATTGCCCGTAGCACTTTATATATGTAGATGTTTTATTTTTGTACTTTTTGTTACGTTGTAGTTTTCACCATAATTGATTCTCTTGCTGGGGGGACTAGTGTGTATTATTGTGTGTCTATGTATTGTATTAGTCCCGGTCCTTGGTCACGTGTCTTATTTGGGACCGGGCCTTGATACTTTCATATGTGATGTTTTAATTGTGTGTGTTTTTGTATCAGGAACACGGTACCATTGGGATAAGATTTTAAAACGGCTTTCCTGAGCTTTGAAGGATATAACTGCTTTATGTGTTAAGTAAAAATATTTCGCCCATTGGGCGGCTGTAAATTGCTTATCAAGTTCAAACCTCCGTGCACTACAATATGGAGGGAGTTGCTGCGCTCGAGAGGAAATCAATGAGTTATAGACTAGTAAAATTGTGCGCTGGGGGCAGGAGGAAGACCAAAGACGAATCACAATATTGGCAGTTAGGGCGGTTTGCCCCTAGTCCTCTACAGGGGGCTCGATGGAGGCACTATCTGCAGGGGGCTCTATGGGTGGCACTATCTACAGGGAGATGTATTGGGGGCACTAACTACAGGGGGCTCTATAGGGCACTATCTACAGGGGGCTCGATGGGGCACTACCTACAGAGGGGTCTATGAGTGGCACAATTTACATGGGGCTCGATGGGGGGCACTATCTACAAGGGACTCTGTGGGGGCACTATCTACAGGGGGCTCTGTGGAGGGCCTATATACAGGGGGTCCTATATGGGGTACTATCTACAGGGAGCTCTGAAGGGCATTATCTACAGGGGGCTCTATGAGGTGCACTATATACAGGGGGCTCTATGAGGGGCACTATTTACAGGAGGCTCTATATGGGGCACTATCTACAGAGGGCATTGAGAGTGGCACTAACTACAGAGGGAATTGTGAGAGGCAGGGGGCACTGTGTGTTTGGTGCTTTACATTATTACAGTGTTTGACACAATTGTATTCAGGGGCACAGTGTATGGTGCTACTATAGTTAGGGGCATAGTGTGTGGCACCATGACAATTTTATTATTGATTATATGTGCGGAAATGTTTGAAAAGTGAGGAGCCGAACACATCTGAGTGGCAAGTTCTGCAGAAATGGGTCGTGGCCAGAAGAAGTCGTCATGAAGTCTGGACCATATGGAGAACAAAAGAGAAAAATATCAACTAGAATATGAGAAGACGTCACCTGTGAGTGATTGGTTTTATAGAGAATCTGTCACCCCTCCTGACATGCCGGTTATAGGAAATTCTTGCATTCCACAAAAAGTCTTTGTGTAGCCCATGACTAATAGACAGATGGGTGTTACTATTCCCCTTGTCAAAATTATATGTCCTTGCACTGTGTGATACTGTCAGCGATGGTTGGAGACTGTCAGCATGTAGGGACACAGCCCTTTGACAAGGGGAATCATAATACCTATTTGTCAACGCACATAATGGTGGTGTTAACTATAGACACGGCGCGGCAGGGCGGCGGTGGAGAAGGGGGGGTCCAAGTTTGTGGAACAACCCAGGGCATATGGTCTGTTTAATCCGCCCCGGAGGAAGACAAGCACATTTTTTTGAGGGTGTGCGAGCTGTGGGAAATTGGCCTCAATGAATGGAGGAGATGAGGAGCGGTTTACCGTCTGATAAGACCTGAGAAAGGTCAGGCGGAAATATGGGGTCATCAGTGATCGGGAGAAGTTTTGAGGTCAATAAGGGAACCGCCGGCTCCAGCAGCGCGCCGTGTAGCTAGGGGGTGATGAGTACTGAATGATGACGGGTTGTATCACGTAAGGAAGGAGCAGAAGTCCAAGGAAGTGTCGTTGTGCCCTAGGACAGATATCTTGTGCTATGTACACTCATGATTCTGGTTGCAGTAATATAAAACATGTCTGAAAGACGAGAATGAGCAGAGGCCAGATAGTATAGCGGACAGTCCGTCAGCCGACCCTACCAGCAGCCTATGGAAGTGTCAGAACCTCTCTCCGAATCCTCGGATGTCCTAATGACCAAACAAAAGAGCAAAAGCGACGTTCAAGCCGTTTCCAAAAGAAGGATGAGATGTGGATGGTCTGCGGGACGTATCTCAAAATATTGCGTAAATACTGCGGATTTTCCGCAACGGATTGTGCGTTTTTTTAATCCGCAGCTTGTGAAGTTACGCTTTGCAAATCGCTGGTTTTCTGTTCCGGGTTTTTTTCCAATTGAATTCATTGAGGAGGTAAAACCCAGATATTGCGATTTTTGCGGTTGAAAAGCTGGGATTCCGCTGCAAAAATCGCAACTCAGAAAAAGAAAAAAGTTATACAAATGTAGCCATTTTTATCTTGACTGTTAACGCGTTAAATACACGTGTCAAGCAACTTTAAGGGCTTGTCCACACGTAACGGAATGGCTGCAGAAATCCTGCAGAAAGTAGCAGAAATTCAGCCGCGGAAAAAACACAACATTTCCTGCGTGTTTTACTGCACAAAATGGTGCAGATTTTGCTGCGTTCTCCTCAATGATGGGGGATGGTGACATCTCTGAAAAACGCAGAAATTCAGTCACTTTCCGTAGGAGGAATTGACATGCCGCGGTCCGAAAAATACGCACCGGATGTGAATTTCTGGTGGGAAATTTTACGCAGCGTGTGGATGAGATTTGTTAAATCACACCCACTTTGCTGCTACTGTATTCTACTCCAATTCCGGAAGGAAAATACGCGGCAATTCCGTTATGTGTGCACGAGCCCTTACTTGCCGCTTTCAGTGGCTTCTGTTGTGTGATATCACGCTGCATCAAGTTATCAGAGTCAAGATAAAGATGGCTACCTCCGTACTTACCCAGATCTCTCTGCTTCTCCGTCCAGGCCGGCCTCCTGGATGCCATTTCGGGTTGGAGGGATCTTCGCCATGAGTACGGGTAAGTACTGTATAGGCTTTTTTTTTTTTTTTTACTAGCTGTTTTCCACAACGGACATTTCGGCTAAAAAACGGCACCACAATTTTGTGCGGTACTTCGTCCGGAATTCCCTGCGGCGCACAGAGCGGACACACTGTGTACTTTTGCGCAGCGTATCCGCCCTGTGTAAACACAGCCTAATACTGTTACAATGTTATGGATTTCCTATCAAACGTTTTACAATTTTGTAATGATTAATCATTGATTGATTTACGTTTACGTTTCAAAGATCCACAGAAAATTGTAACAAAATCCATTATATACATTTTTACGACATTTCACTTTGAAATGACTGAAATGTCACAGATTTAGTTTTATGGATCAATAAAGTCAATGTTACTATTAATACCAGCCAAATGATTACAACTGAATTACCTCTACTTACCTGTCCACTAGGGGGAGCTCTTGACACCAGTTTATATGATTTTCTTAAAGGAGACCAGTGATATTATTTATTGTTCGTCTCATGAAGAAAACCTCTGACCATATGTCCTATTAGGATTTACGCACATAATGGAGGGGTGTCTCTTGTTCTGAACCCTCTTCTATTAGCCAGAGTGGCTCCAGGGCTGGCAGACCTGGCCCGTCCATGTACTACATTTGAATGGCTGGCACGTAATATTATACTTACCCTGTAGCGACTGCTACAGAGGAAACGTATGGCCGTCAGAAACTTCCCCTAGCCACTGATCATCGGGGGTTCATCGCGCGCTGCAGTAATTTGGGTGGGATGCTTATTTGAGTAAACACTCTGTCCTGAATGTGCTTCTTGCCCCTTTAAGGGGGGACAGGAGCGGAGATGTAGAAGAGCACAGCCACGTTGTCTCATCCAGTGCTCTCTTGTGTACAGCAGTAGAGCATTTTTTCCTGGATGGGGCACCAGGGAAGCAGAATCGGCACAGATTGTATATTAAAAAAGTTGCAACTTTTTGAAAGTTCAGGAACCCCTGTATATATTAAGCAGGGTAGCAATAGAATACTCCACCATAAAGTATAGGTACTGATAAAGGAGACCATAACTGGCGTGGTATGATGAACCAAACACAGGGTAAAGGTGCCCGATACCAACACTCATCAGATCCCAGAAAAGGTGATGGTTGATATAGACAGCAGAACATTGAAAAGTTAAAGGCTACGTACACCTTTTTTTTGATTAATAAAAATGTATCGGTGTTTTTGGTGCAACTTTCTAAAAACTTTTTATTAAAAAATTATTTTGACTTTTTGAGACACAGCCGCTTTGTATCCTGTGTATAGAGCAGCTGTATCTAGCGCGGAGACCTGAATCCGTCGGGTCAGCGGCACTGACGGGTTCAGAGTCAGCTGGTCCTACTTATCTGTGACACGCAGGATCGAGCTGTTACCGATCACATCTAAGTTCACAAGCGATGTGATCGGTAACAGGCGGATCCTGATGTGACAATCGCTGATCTGAAAAGGGATGAGACGATCCGTCATGGAAGATTGAGAGATGTCACCAACAGAGAGGAGGTGGCAGCTTCTTCCTCCTGGAGCCTGTGTCGGAGCGTCACCACAGGAACGAACTTTCAGGTCCACGCGTCAGGGTTCGCTCCGGTTTGGAAAAAAAGTATGTTGCGAAGTTTATTCATTTCAGAAAAGAAAAAATAATAAATTGTTTTCATTTTCGTTGTGCGCAGAACCCTGAACACTATCATTTCCCGCTGGGAGCGCTAAAAATTTCACAACGCCCTCAGAGCATTGAAGAATTCCCTGGTAACATGATGGGCAGTTTAAATCAGGACATACCACCGGCCGCCCGGGACAGCGGGACATCCAGCGGGACTGTTCTGCTGGTTCGGGGATGGTTGGGAAGAATGTTTACATCAGGCTAATTGATATTATATGTGCGCATTATGTGTCTAAATATGAGTATAATACCCGTACTGTAGACTTTATATGTGTACATATAGATAGTGTAGGAATCTATTGTGTGGATAATGGATGAGGAGATTATATATATGCTACTTATGCATGAGTCTCTATATGTACATGGTCGGGCACTGGATGTGGCTTTGGTTAAAATTGTAGTCCCAGGAGACCGTATAGAGTTGGGATCTGGATATACAAGAATAAATACACACACTAGTACTTCTCCGCGAATTAGAAGATCATCAAAAAGTTCATTTATTTCAGAAATTCAATTAAAAAAGTGTCTCTCATATATTCTATAGATTCATTACACAGAGGGATCTATTTCCAGCATTTATTTCTTTTAGTGTTAATGATTATGGGAACAGTAAGGCTCTGTTCACACACAAACTCAAAAACGTCTCAAAATACGGAGCTGTTTTCAAGGGAAAACAGCTCTTGATTTTCAGAAGTTTTTTGTGCCACTAGCTATTTTCGCTGCGTTTTTCACGGCCGTTTTTGGAGCTTTTTTCAATAGAGTCTATGGAAAACGGCTCCAAAAACGTCCCAAGAAGTGTCCTGCACTTCTTTTTCACGGCCGTTTTTTTACGCGTAAAAAAACACTGCGAAAAACGCTCCATCGGAACAGAACGCCGTTTTCCCATTGAATTCAATGGGCAGATGTTTGGAGGCGTTCGTTTTTCGGGCGTTTACGGCCGTGTGTCTACTCTGTTAGAGATAATATACAAGCAATGGGACGAGTAGCCTCAATCTTGAGTATATGTTTTTTACATTAGTTAGCCCGCAATTATTAATGCTGAACCAAGGTGTTGTTAAACATTCATTGTTAGAGAATTAGCTAAGAAATCGAACAAATTAGCGTGTCTCACAAAGCGGCCTGTGAGTGACCCCTGACAATTGATTGTGAAGACGCGCTGCTGGTTAATTGCAGTGGCACTCAGATCTCTATAATGCTGTGCTGAAGGTTCCTCCATCGGGCTGGAATAATAGCCCAGCGGTGGAGGAACCCAGTTAGGTGACAGTCACTGCGTGTCTGTCAGGTGGCACAGAGACCAGCACAGCATACAAGGTACAATGCTGAGCACGGCCAAGTAAAAGGGTAACACAGGATGAGCCGGGATCAGCTGTCTGGGTGCTTGTCGGCACGTCCAGTGCAGCCTCGTACGGTCCCTTAGTTTGAGCTGCTATCGTTCACTGAGCGCACGTACTGCGTGCAGCTTCAGTGCTAGAGGCGTAGAGGAGTCCCACTCTCTAGCAGATATTCTGCCACAATGATTAGTTGGAGACTGGTGTCCCAACTTACAGAGTATGTGTTAAGCATGTAACACTGTTGTCAGTAAAACACCCGACGCGCGTTTCGCCGGTACTTCCGGCTTCGTCCAGGGGTGGTGGCCGCCGGACTCACGGCCCAGATATACTAAAGAATCCTGATTGACAGGAATAGAAACCAATCAGGACATTTGTAGATTGGAAACAATGTAACAGTGCAACGTGATACTTCCTGCTAGTTCTAGGAATGTATCACTGTTAAAATAACATCTAAGGATGGATCAATTCATAACGGAAAGTACAAGGATTATGCTTTGTGCTCTCAAGATAAGTGCACATATGAAGTTATCACTGCAAAATATATATCTGGTTGTCCGGCCGGTGGTTTTGATGTCCAACCTCGGACAGCAGCTATAGATCAAGTATGTGCATCATTTGTTAACACAATCATTTGGTTGATCATTCCAATCATGATAATAATAACTGGATCTTTCACCATGTTAGGTGAGAAGAGAAGAAGAAGGTGATAAGTTGTGTATATAGTATGATCAGTGCTAATAGATATAACCACATCTAAGGACAAGCTCATAAGTCCACGATACTGAGATGGTATTAATTAATTAATGTATATATCAGATACGAATAATCACATAAGGGTAGTAACAAAAATGGTTATCAATCCCATCATACTCATACAGTGAAGAAATGTTTTGTGTTCCTGGTCAATTTAGCTCAGGGGACGATCAAAAATGGAATCGAAGAAAACAAAAAAAATAATAAAAATGATCGTTTAGGCCAAAGTTCATGCGAAATATCGACTCACTTTCTCTCCTTAAAAGGGCCTCGTCCAGGTTGCCCCCTCTGATACCCATGTTGATTTAAAAAATGGCCCAACCTTTTAGAGTCCGCCATTCCAGATTATGTTTCTCTTTGAAATGTCTGGCAATTGGGGTAGGTGTGAATATTTTCTTTTGGAGTTTACATTCCTTCTCAGTTCTATCCTAGTTTATGATCGTCCTAATATGTTCTAAGATACGGATTTTGAGTACTTACCCACGTATCTCAAACCGCAGGGGCACTCCAGACAATACACGACTCCTTCGGAATTACAATTCATATGTTCTGTGATCTTATACTGTACCCCAAATCCATCAGTGAATTGCTTAGTTGTAGTCAGGATTCTGCATTCCTTGCATAGCTTACATGGGAAAAACCTGTTGTTCTGGACTTTCTTAGTAGCATCGGCCCGTGTGAAGTGACTTGCTACCAAGAGATTCGATATGCTGGTTCCCTTACGATACCCAGATAGGGCTCTCTCTCCCAAAGCCGCATTTAAATTGGGGTCAGATCTGAGGACATGCCAGTGTTTATTTAGGGGGTTCAGGGATTTTATTATCTTTCTGGGCTCGTGTTTTTTTAGGAGTAAGAAGTTCTTCACGGTTCGTTCTTAAGGCTATGTTGTAGGCCTCTTTGATATTACGGTTAGAATAGTGTCTTGCCTGCAACCTCGCCTTCAATTCAACTGCTCGTTTTTTAAAGATAGAAAAGATTGAGCAATTACGCCTCAGTCTTAAGAATTCACCCTTCGGAATTGCCCTAATCGTGTTTTTGGAGTGTGCACTTTCAGCAGCTAATAAGCTGTTGGTCGCGGTTACTTTTCTATAGAGATCAGTATGGAGGTTCCTCTCCAGATCTGTGTAAATGAGAATATCCAAAAAAGGAATCGAATGTTGGTTGTATACAAGGGTCAATTAAAGATCAAAGTCATTGTTGTTTAATTTCATAATGAAGTTCTCCAGATCTGTGACTGTGCCTCCCCCCAGATGACAAATATGTCGTCAATATAGCGCCTCCAAAGGCAAACATTATCTGTCAAGATTTTAATCTCATCGGAAAAGACGATTTCTTCTTCCCACCAGTCAAGGAAAATGTTGGCAAACGTATGGGCCACAGCTGCTCCCATCGATGTGCCCCTAATTTGTAGATAAAACGTCCGTCGAAAATAAAATAGTTACGTGTGAGAATGAATCTCAGTGCTCTGAGAGTGAAGTCTTTCCTTATAGGGTTCAGATTTTGATTCCTAGTCAAGAAATAGTCTACTGCAGAACAGCCCCTGGAATGATCAATACTGGTATATAGACTTTCCACATCGCAGGTTACCAAAATTTCGTCTTGATTGAGATTAATTCCATCTAACTCTTTGAGTATGTGCATAGTGTCTCTGGTGTGGGAAGGTAATTTCGACACAATGTCATGGAGTTCATTGTCGAGTCACTTATTACACTTCTCCGTGAGATTTCCCACACCAGAGACAATAGGTCTACCTGGAGGGTTATCGAGATTTTTTTGGACCTTAGGGAGCATATAAAAGGTGGAAACCCTAGGGTCCTTAACAGATAGAATTTTTTTTACATTAACAGTGATTGCTCGCAATGTGAGACCTTCTGAGATAATAACAGTGTATTCGTCTAAAAACTGAGCTGTCGTATCCCCCCATAGTGGTTTATAACATTATTTATCTAGTAGCTGCCTCTTAGCCTCACGTATGTACTGATCCTTTGGCCAGATAACTATATTCCTCCCCCTTGTCCGATTGTTTAAAGACAATGTCTTTCCATGACTGGAGTTCACGTATTGGTGTCATCAATGCGGCGTGGCATGGGGGCGATCAGCCGGTGGCACTGCTGAGTTGTTATCAATGCGGTGTGGCATGGAGGTGATCAGCCTGTGGCACTGCTGAGGTGTTATCAATGCGGCGTGGCATGGAGGTGATCAGCCGGTGGCACTGCTGAGTTGTTATCAATGCGGTGTGGCATGGAGGTGATCAGCCTGTGGCACTGCTGAGGTGTTATCAATGCGGCGTGGCATGGAGGCGATCAGCCGGTGGCACTGCTGAGTTGTTATCAATGCGGTGTGGCATGGAGGTGATCAGCCTGTGGCACTGCTGAGGTGTCATCAATGCGGTGTGGCATGGAGGTGATCAGCCTGTGGCACTGCTGAGGTGTCATCAATGCGGCGTGGCATGGAGGCAATCAGCCGGTGGCACTGCTGAGGTGTTATCAATGCAGCGTGGCATGGGGGCGATCAGCCGGTGGCACTGCTGAGTTGTTATCAATGCGGTGTGGCATGGAGGTGATCAGCCTGTGGCACTGCTGAGGTGTCATCAATGCGGCGTGGCATGGAGGTGATCAGCCGGTGGCACTGCTGAGGTGTTATCAATGCGGCGTGGCATGGGGGCAATCAGCCGGTGGCACTGCTGAGGTGTTATCAATGCGGCGTGGCATGGGGGCGATCAGCCGGTGGCACTGCTGAGTTGTTATCAATGCGGTGTGGCATGGAGGTGATCAGCCTGTGGCACTGCTGAGGTGTCATCAATGCGGTGTGGCATGGAGGTGATCAGCCTGTGGCACTGCTGAGGTGTCATCAATGCGGCGTGGCATGGAGGTGATCAGCCGGTGGCACTGCTGAGGTGTTATCAATGTGGCGTGGCATGGAGGCGATCAGCCTGTGGCACTGCTGAGGTGGTATGGAAGCCCAGGTTGCTTTGATATCGGCCTTCAGCTCGTCTGCATTGTTGGGTCTGGGGTCTCATCTTCCTCTTGACAATACCCTATAGATTCTCTATGGGGTTTAGGTCAGGGAGTTTGCTGGTGAAATCAGGCGCAGTGATTCTGTGGTTATTACACCAGGTATTGGTACTGTTGGCAGTGTGGGCAGGTGCCAAGTCCTGCTGGAAAATTAAATCACCATCTCCATAAAGCTGTCAGCAGAGGAAGCATGAAGTGCTGGGAAATGTACTGTAGATGCTGCGCTGACTCTGGACTTGATATAACAGTGACCAGCACCAGCAGATGACACGGCCCCCAAACCATCACTGACTGCGGACACTTCACACTGGAGCGCAGGGCACTTGTACTGAGGCCTCTCCACTCTTCCTCCAGACTCCGGAACCGAGATTTCCAAATGAAATGCAAAATTTACCTCCATCTGAGAACAGGACTGTGGACACTGAGCAGCAGACCCGTCCTATTAGAGGCTTAGGAAACCTTTGCGGGTGTTTTGTGTTGATTCGCTGATTAGAGCGTCACCAGGAGGCGACAAGCTGCAACTAACACCCAATATTCTCATTTTCTGAAAGACTACATTTTGGGTTTTCAGTAACTGTTCCCATAATCATCAACATTAAATGAAAATGCTGGAAATAGATCCCTCTGTGTGTAATGAATCTATAGAATATACGAGACACTTCTTGAATGGAATTACTGAAATAAATGAACTTTCTGATGATCTTCTAATTCATTGCGAAGGACTGGTATATATATTGTATTTACATCCACATTACTAGCCACATGTGAATGGTACCTAGGGACGGCATGAGCAGCAGGCTCTATGTAATGCATTGTGTATTGATGTAATGTTTATTGCTTTGTCACCTCTATGTTAGAAGTAAAGTATTTATATATATATAAAAAGTACCTGCGAGGGTTGTATTTGAAGGACTGGAGTACAAGGGAAGGGTGTAAAGGGATCAAATACCAATATCAATCTCCTTTATCAGTTACCGTGTCTGTGACGTATTCCCGGCTATAAATCTTGCCCTTTACTATAATCAATAGTTACAACAAGGTGAACGTGTACAGATGTAGCCATCTTTATCTTGACTTTTAACGCATTAAATACACAGTGGCAAGAAACTTTAACTTGACTTTTTCAATGGCTTTTGCTGTGTGATATCTCCTGGGACCTAATACAAAATCCTTAAAAGGACCCCCACCTACAATGTGCCCTTTATTATACTAGTGTCTTCTTATGGGGTAGAGGGTACGGCTGCTATGTCTGACTATCTATAGATACGCACCTGACAGTTTCTACAGAAAAATAAATTATCATAAATGACATAACTTCTCTTCTACGTAGATAACAAATTACATCTTGTGGGTCAATGTTCACATCTATAAAAGTGGCACTCACAAGACGTGTAGAAAGAAGAGGCTGTAGAGATCTCATAAATAAGGTACAGGATAGTAGGGTAGGGTTGCCCCCATTGATACCCAAAAATACCAACCAGGTTTAGAGTGTATTTACACATACCGTTAGTTTTTGCAGCTTTTTTGTGCCAAATTTTGCACAAAAGAAAAAAAAAAGCACTACAAAGCCAACACATGTCACTATACCCCAATATGGGTAAAAAGTAGGGGTGTAATTGGGGCACAGAGTGGGTTTTACCACTTAGGTTTGGCAGCCTCTGATAGACAATGACTCCCTGTAGCTCAGTCAGTCTCCTCCGCTCTTGACTTTGTAGGGTGCCAGGCCGGCGGTGTGTATGTCCGGCTGCTGAATGTGAGTGTCTTTGCTCTCTACGCTCTTGCCCCCTGCAATCTCCCGGCTGCGCCAATCTCACAATTGACCTAGTTCTGATTCCGTTGACGTTCCTAGGGCTGGGGGTGAACAGGCAAAGAAGGAGTATCCAATCCAAATTCGAAGTAACCTGACGGCACACACACTCTTTGTTTTATTATGCAAAAATAATCGATGTACGCACATAATACACGCCCACTTGGACTTTTACTTTTAAACACACCCACTTGGACTTTTGCAAGCCTCATTTGCATAACTACAAAAATGGTCATAACTTGGCCAAAAATGCTCGTTTTTTAAAAATAAAAACGTTACTGTAATCTACATTGCAGCGCCTATCACATGCAATAGCAGATAGGGGTTGAAAAATCTGGTGACAGAGCCTCTTTAACCCAGTCCTGATGCTGCTGACGTTCCTAGGGCTGGCCGACTTGCAAAGGAGTTGAATCCAATCCAAATAGACAGTAACCCGTCTGTGAACGTTATCTAGAATTGATATTGCTGGTAAAACATTTGCATTTTAACAGCTTCCTTGTGTAAATTCCAGATAGGCCGGCGGGCTACACGCCTGTTGGCAACCCTACTTTACAAAATGAAGATCAATGGGTAATGAAAGTAGAAGGGGTTCATTTTTGGCACCAGCTGTTGATTAAAGACCATTTTTTTATTTTTTTTGACCCTTCCTGTTACGAAACAGGAAATGGGTCATGGCTCCAATAAACCAGAGTCTTAATTGACATTTTTGTGACGACGACATGCATCCCATCTGACATTTACTACAACTTAACAGCGCTGTAAACTTTTATAACTGTGTGAAGTTCTAGATAGGACTTAACACGTGAGGGTTTAGGATCTGGTGTTCTGTAAAGAAAAATGTATTATGTTGTATCTTAAATTGTCAAATGAATTCACTTGCAGCTTAAGAGACTCAATAACCACCAGAGCTGTGCCATAATGGCAACTATTGGGCACACATCATATAACTGGATAATTATGGAGCACATCTATGGTGGGTTCCTAGCAATAGAACCCCTACTTTTTGCCTCCCTTATCCCTTTCCTTCACTTGTAGTAGAGATCACAGGTGTAAAACTTACTTTTTTGTTTTCCCCACTGTGATTGTGGAGAAGAGAGGCTCTGACCTGGTTCACACAGCCCATACGAAAGTGGCCACCCCTTTGCATGGACTACCTCTATAGAGATGAGCGAACTTATGAAAAGTTCGGTTCGGCAAGTTCGCCGAATTTCGTGCAAAAGTTCGATTCGGACCGAACTAGTTCTGACCGAACCTGTAATACAAGAAAGCCCCTAAAAATCGTGTATAACACTGTTTTAAAGCCCTAGAAGCCCTGTATAACACTCTCAGGTCACCCATGAGTGTATCCAAGTACTTTTGAGCTGTCTTTAATGCAAAGTTGGTGTCAAAGTTACGCCAACATGTATGGCTCTAGGAAAACGGATGGGACACGGAGATAACTAACAGAAACCACTGCACTTGTGCATGTTGTATGCTTAATGCATTGTTAAAAAAGGTACAAAAATTAACCATTTTAGGCGGCTGATGCCTGCCAGGGTTCATACATACATGGATGTAAAAGCATTAAAGCAACAAGCAATGGCTTTTCACAAGCCCTCCAAAAATTGACCCTTTTTATTGGCAGATGCCTGCCGGGGTTCTTCCATACATGGATGTAAAAGCAACAAGCAATGGCTTTTCACAAGCCCTCCAAAAATTGACCCTTTTTATTGGCAAGGGTGAGTAGTAGCAGCACATTAAAAGACACTGGACGACAGTCACAGGACATAGCCCTGTGGTGGGGCAGGCCTGCTTGTAGCAGACGGGCGGCAGTGGAGGTGTATTGGTGGTAGTAGTCGAGGTAGCCAACACACACAGCAAGGGTGCAAGCAGTAGTAGCAGTAGTAGCAGCACATTAAAAAAAAGAGACTGGACAGTCACAGGAGGACAAAGCCCTGTAGTGGGGCAGGCCTCAGGCCTGCTTGTAGCAGATGGCAGTGTAGGTGTATTGGTGGTAGTAGTCGAGGTAGCCAACACAGACAGCAAGGGTGCAAGCAGTAGTAGCAGTAGTAGCAGCACATTAAAAAAAGAGACTGGAGAGTCACAGGACAAAGCCCTGTGGTGGGGCAGGCCTGCTTGTAGCAGACGGCACTGGGGTGGATTGGTGGTAGAAGTAGTAGCAGCTGCAGCACCAACAGCGGCACATTAAAAAAAGAGTGGACAGGACAGAATCCCGTAGTAGCAGGCGGCAGTAGCAGGCGGCAGTAGCAGGCGGCAGTAGCAGGCGGTAGTAGCAGGCGGCAGTAGCAGGCGGCAGCGGCAGTAGCAGGCGGCAGTGGCAGCAGCAGCAGCAATGTCAGATCTAATCAGTGGCATCAGGCACAGGGGTTTTAAAATCCTCACCGATCCACGCTTGATTCATTTTCAGAAACGTGATATTTTCCAAGCTGTTGGCGGACAATCTTGTTCGCTTAGGGGTGACGAAGCCCCCTGCTGCGCTGAATACCCTCTCTAACGCTACACTGGAGGGTGGACAAGACAGTACACCCATGGCAAACTGGGCCAGTTCTTGCCAATGATCCAATCTGCTGACCCAGAAGTCCATGGGGTCTGGGATCAGCATTTCTGACGGAGAAAGGGCACAGTCCAGGTACGAGTGAACCTGGTTGTTTAGGTGCTGCACCTGGAGATGGTGAACATCCCTTTGGTGACTAGTACTACGATGTGTGTCAGGTCGGGGTATTGGATGTAAAAATGTTGTCATCATATTTTCCAAACTGAATTGGCTGCTGCTGCTGCTGCCGCTGCTGCCACGGCTGCCGCCTATTGCAGAGGTAGCTCTGCCAGAGGCGGTGGAACGATGAGACAGTGGGGAGCGGAGAGTGGCCCCCCGGTCAGACATGCTTGCAGCGGGTGTTTGCCGTTTGAAAGCCGTGACAAGCTGGCTGCATAGCTTCTCTCTATAATAAGCCAATTTTGCCTCCCTCTCGGAAGGCGCAAAAAACTCCCCCATTCTGGCTTTATACCGAGGGTCTAAAAGTGTGGCTATCCAGTAGTCATCTCTTTGCTTCATGCTAACAATACGACAGTCAGCGCGAAAGTAACGAAGCAAACAGCTCGCCATCCTGGCAAGCGTTTCAGAGGGCCCGGTTGGTTCCATCTCCGCCCCATACTGCCATGGTTGTCCATCATCAAGGTCGTCGTCAGACTCGTCATCACCACCATCACTGTCATGTTGTGCGGCTGCCTCGTCCCCTATCCCTTCCTGTGATTCCATCTCCAAATCCAGCTCCTCTTCAGGTCCTGTTTCCTCATCCTCCTCCTCCTCCTCCTCAACATCCATAGCCAGATGTGATCCTTCCTCGATCCTTTGCTGAATCATCGCTGTGAGCGTTTGCTCCAGAATGAATATCAGCGGCATAACATCGTTCATTCCGCTAGCGTCACGGCTCACAAATCGTGTGGCCTCTTCAAAGGGCCTCAAAACGCGACATGCGTCTCTAACCAGCTGCCAGTGCCTGAGCTCGAAATTACACTGGCTCCAAACGCTGCCCGTCTGCTGCATCAGGAAATCATTCACGGCTTTCCGCTGTTCGTACAGACGGTCCAACATGTGCAGGGTGGAATTCCATCGTGTTGGAACGTCGCAAATCAGGCTGTGTTCTGGGAGATTGTTTTGACGCTGCAAGTCCAGGAAGGCGTGCTTAAATGCATACGAACGTCTAAAGCAAACGCAAACTCTCCTGGACATGGCCAGCACACCCTTCAAACCAACATATGACTTTAAGAAGCGTGTTATGACCAGATTGATCACATGTGCCATGCAAGGAGCGTGTGTCAGGTGACCTAGACGCAGTGCAGCCACAACATTCTTCCCGTTATCAGAGACAACATTGCCCAGTGTGAGTTTCAGAGGAGACAGCCAGCGTGCGATTTCCTCCTTGATGCACAGCAGCAGCTCCTGCCCTGTGTGTCTTTTCTCGCCCAGGCTCAGCAGGTGTAAGACAGCGTTGTGGCGCTTCACCTTGCACCTATGAAAAGAGGAGGGAGGAGGAGTGGAAGATACGCTGTGTCCTGTCGGGGACGGGAAGACCTCCAAGGAGGAAGGCAAGGAGGAGGAGTAGGAGGAGAAGGATGGTAGGCGCCTGGTGTCCGGAGTTGAACTAGAAACATACAAGCGTGGAGGTGGTAATGCCTGGCATTGCTGCGGTGGTGCATCGGACTGCAAAATATTGACCCAGTGGGCCGTGAAAGACATGTACTGTCCCTGCCCATAGTTGCTGCTCCACGTGTCGACGGTGGCATGTACCCTGCTGCACACGGATAATTGCAAGGACTTGGACACCTTTTCCTCCACATGCTTGTGCAAGGCAGTGACAGCTGTTTTGGAGAGGTAATGTCGGCTAGGTATTCGCCACCTAGGCTGAGCGCACGCCATCAATTGCTTGAAGACGGCGGAGTCGACCAGGTGGTACGGCAGCGACTGCACCACCAACAACTTAGCCAGGTGTGAATTAAGCCGCACGACAAGTGGATGACTGGGTATATATTGTTGCTTATTGGACAACAATTCCGTAATGGATAACTGACGGGACATAGGAGGAGCACTAGATGACAGTGATGATGATGATGACAACGACATGGTGGATAAGGCCTGGCTACTACTTAGATGACAGGGACTCGGAGCAGCAGCAGCAGCGGAAGAGGGGTCTTCATTAGATGTACATGATGGTGGGGCATGTCGATTGTCCCACATGGCCTTGTGATGCCGTTCCATGTGTTTACGTAGAGCAGTAGTTCCTACATTGCTGCCCTGCCCACGCCTTACTTTATGCTTGCAGATACGGCACTGTGCCATGTTTTCCTCCTCCGGGAAGGTACAGAAAAATTGCCACACGGCAGAGTACCGTAAAGAGGTAGTACCACGTCCACCACCACCACCACCACAACCACCCGAGATTGCCCCTTGTCTGGCAGGCTTTTTTCGGGAGCCTACACCAGCATCTGTGTCGCCGTCACCGGCTCCTGAGCTGACCCTACCGCTGCAACGTTTTGCAGATTGACTTCTGCCCCTACCTCGGCTTGGCTGTTTATCACATCCAGTGCCGCCACTACTACCCTCCTCTTCTGACGCCGTCATCACCTCGTCACCTGGTTCCCACGTCCTGTCTAAAACAACATCATCATCATAGCCTTCCTCATCATCCCCGCCACTTCTGTCACTGTGTTGTGAATGTGATGTGACATCATGGCGGGCTCCATGCCCCCCCTCATTACTGCGTCTGCCACCACGGCTACCACCACCAACACCCCCACTACCGCAGCTATGCGTCTCGGTCACCGCTTCCACCTCCACCACCGCCGCAACACACTCCGTTGGCTGACTCGCGGAAAACAAATCATCATCATCACTATGTTGTTCAGTATCTTCCTTCGCACCCGAGGAGATGTCTCTTAGGACTCTCAGGAAAGATGGCTTCCCGCTAGGAAGGGGGAGCGAAGACATAGATGATGGAATGGAAACGCTAGAAATACCTATATTACTACTGTCACTGTGCCAAGGAACTGTAGAGGATCTGGAATCCAACGAAACCTGGCTTGAAGCCAGATCGTCAGAGTCTTCCTGCTGAGATGACCGCGAGCCAGCCAACCAGTCCACAATGGCCGTATTGTCTAAAGTAACCCGCCCACCGGAGGAGATGGACAAGTCTGGCTTGCTGATACTACTACGAGCAGGCACATGGATGCTGCTACTAGTGGAACTGGGCACATGTCTTGTGCCACAAATGCTGCTACTGGGTCTGGCACCAACAGATCCAACATTTGGACTGGAAGAGGAGACGGCATGGGTGTTTCTTCCTCTACCCCGTCCTTTCACAACCTTTTTTTTCCCAGACATTTCAGAGCCCCTTCTAAAAGCGTATTCACACACGGACACTGGCTTGGCAAATGGCAATGAATGAGAATTTCAATCAGCCTCGCTGCAGTGCACTCAGGGAATGCTGGGCCTTGTAGTACTACTAGGCTGCCTGTATGGCAAGTTGGATTGTTATTCCTGTTAATAACGGCCAGGGATGAGCCACTTTTAAAAGCGTATTCACACACGGACACTGGCTTGGCAAATGGCAATGAATGAGAATTTCAATCAGCCTCGCTGCAGTGCACTCAGGGAATGCTGGGCCTTGTAGTACTACTACTACCACTACTACAAAGGCTGCCTGTATTGCAAGTTGGATGCAATGGGGATGAGCCCCTTATAAAAGCGTATTCACACACTGGCTGAGTAGTGAGTAGTGGATGAGCCCCTTCGATTTCTGAATTCCTGCCTTTTAGATTCCTAAAGCTTTCCCTTACTGCACAGAGACGCTATCCCTACAGCTCCTGTCTGTAAAATGGCCGCTGAGCTCCGTGCATAGACTTTTATTGCAGGCTTGAGCCCGCCCCTATGCTGCCTCCCGATTGGCTGGGAGAGCCGTTTTCAAGGCATTATGGGGTAGCCTGATGTCAGGTGATCTTCTGTAATCCTCCATTTTAGATGTAACATGTGGCAGGCGCCAAAATGTAGCCGGGTTCGGTCAAAACGGGTTCGGCCGAACCCGGTAAAGTTCGGATTCGCTGCGAACCGAACTTTTCCTGAAGTTCGGACCGAAACCGGGTTCGGTTGTCCCGGTTCGCTCATCTCTATACCTCTATCATATGTACACCATTGGTTGGGTCCCAAAGAGCCCGGCCCAACCCAGCTGTCAACTGATAGGTAAGTATATGTCCTGAATCAACCCATAAGAAATAGTCCCTAGTTGGCTCCAAAGTCAGCGGGGGTCTGGAACCCGCACCTATCATACATTAATGGCATATCCACAATGTCTATGATGGGAATCGCCCTTTAAGACTTTGCCTTATCTTTTTGGAGACTAAAAAATAAGACGTGACCATTGGGTTTTTCTTTTTGTTTTATTATGAACAAGCAAAACTAAAAGTCATACTCAAGATACTTTCAAATGTATATCCCGGAGGATGGACAACCACAGTGGCCGATGCCACCGTCATGTCCCAAGTATCTACAAACCCAACATTGATCCCTTGGAAAACCTCCCTTAACACCAGATATTGAGTGTAGCCATGAAAGTCTCCCTGCATCTCCACCGGAGAAAAGATTTCTCTCGTATTTTCCGACTTGATGATGACCTTGGTGTCGGGACTTCTGATAAACAGGCGCTCGACAGCTCTCCGGATATTGAAAGCCCGTTTAATGAAAACCTTAATTGGGAAATGTCTGAAGTGTTGACCCATTGTAATAACAAAAATAGTGTTCTTCCCCCCGGCACGCTGGTCAATCTGGCGACTGGTGTACATGTCCTCCTTGAAGTAGTAGAATGAAGGATGTTCTAAAGGGAACCCATGCCTCTTATAAGAGACATAGATATCTTTCTCCATATTTATGGCTTCCAGTGCTTTGTGCCACTCCGACCATCCACCTCCGTGGTACCGGAAATAGTTCACGACTGATAGAGATAGACAAACAAAATATGATTAATATGGCTGCAGATGATAAAGTGTTACGAGTACTGCCAAGTCCCGGAATTTAGCCTTGGACTGAAGACTGGTTACTACGGACACTCTGCCTGACAACTGCATATAAAAAACTGTGGTTGTTAGGCATTCTTTTCCTAGCAACCAGATTGTCAGACGTGACCCAGCTATTCAGATCTGTGCGGTACTGGCACCATGGTTACAGCAGAGAATAGGAAAGGAGCTTGGCGGCAGTAAAGTGATGCCAATCCCCATTACAACCTGCATTATTAATCAGATTTTTCTATACATATATTTAACCATAGTTCCCAACAGTCTTTTTTCAATCGTTTTTTATTTTTTGGGGACTGTCCTGGATACAGGACCACAGAGAGGCGTCAATTAAGAAGATTTGCATGAACGGGAGTTTCTATGTGGTTTGGGGCATTTGGACAGAGCAAGTGTAAAGCTTAACTTTTGGAATTCGAATTCGGGCATATGAATGTAAAGAAAAGTTTGAGTAGACGTCTTACTCTTGATGCCCTCGGTGAAGTGCATCATGTACTGGCGTAACGTGGAATCTCCGATGAGGAAGAGGTTCTTCCCCTGCAAACATTTGATGAAGTCGTCCCCCGTTTTATAGACAGTCATGTTACAGTAGACGGGATTCCAGACTTTGTTGTAGAAGTATCCACTCGGGAGAGGGGAGCTCATTCCAGTCTCGCATTTTGGCTTCGGGGCTTCCGTTTCATCTGGGAAAAAGACAAGATCAAGATCATTAAAATATCATTAGTACCTTTTCCTTAAAGGGGTTGTCCACTTTGGATAATCCCTTTTAGTTAGAAGGATCCGTGACTATAAGCTGATCACAGGCAGGTGGGACCCAGTAACAAATGTACAATTCTCCCACAGTGCCACCACAGGTGAAATAAAGCATTACATGGTGCCCAATGAAGTCAAATGGCAGTCCTTGTGATGTACGGACATACTGGGTCCTCCAAAGACGGTCTTTGTAGCCTCTGTTAGCTCTGGCTGGAGGGTACCGAGTTTGGAACCCCCTCATATTCATTCCCTCATTAGATATTTGAAAATTGGTTTTCTAAACCAGACGTCTACTTTAATATAATGCAGAAGTAACTGCACCAACTAAACTGCACAGACTCAAAGGCTCCTATTTTTTGCAATTGCCCCCTCACCCGGAAAAAAATATTTTACTAACACGTTTACAATGTGTTCACAGGAAGATAGCAGTGTACTGATAGTATATAATTTTTGCAGAAACAAGACTATTAAAAAAACTTGTAAAAATTTACATAACTGTAGTGAGAGAAATCCGGTCTCCTAATGATATTTACTTTGACTTGACTTTCAATAAAGTCGTCACACCCCGAAACTGTAAAGATATATTTTAGCTGTGGAGTGGAATCTTTTTCACAATACATTGTATCATTGCTCATCACTCTATAGCCATTGTAGATTCATTAATATTAAGTATCAGTGTGCAGCAAATCTTGAAGGGGTATGAATACTTTTGCAACCTTTGTTTTATTGCTCCAATGTATGCGAAATAAAAAATGATGCAACTTTGCAAATAATTTGGATTAAAAAAAATCAACCGTTTTGTGTATACAGCTCCTATACAGACCTCTGTGTGTCCATGGTTACATAATACAATCAAACCCTGTGTGTAGTCTAATTCGGCAATCATATGCCAACACAACAAAACGTTGTGCTCGGCTTCTAACAATTTGCAAAGGACTAATCCCAATAAAAACCCCAAAGGCACTTGTTGAAAACCACCGGAAGTGCCCTCTATAGGTCAGGGGGGAAACCAAGGAATCTATATTAGGGACCATTAGGGTCTGTATACATATCCGCCGATACAGCTTCCTCATTACATCCCACCGGGATCGTCCACAGAAGAGTGTTGTACACAAGATTGTAGGCTTAGTCTACGCTGGAGTCCAACAAGTGGTCAAGATCTATGATAGATGGAGGAGAATTAGGTGAGTTGGGCATTAATGTATCTCCCCTTGTGTCATGTAAAACAAATTCTGATTATTTCTGGGTCCTGGTGTTGGGAGTAGTACTGGTTCTAAAGATGTAGACCAACCAAAGTAATAGAGTCATCTTAATTAAGGTAATACATCTCATCCATGCTATCAAATATGAAGACCATAAGTAAAAGGGGTTGTCCAGGGTTAAAAAGAAAGGGGCTTATTTCCAGGAACAGCGCCACCTTGTCCATGGGCTGTGTCTGGTATTGCATCTCAACCCATTAGCTTTAATGAGGCTGAACTGCAATACCAGACACAGCCCATGAAAAAACGTGATACTGTTTCTGGAAAAAATGTAGACCCTTTTAGTCTACCTGTGGACAACCCGTTTAAGGTCTTCTGTAAAGATTTTTGTGAAGTGGAGAACAGGTATCTGGGAGAAAGTTTCATTCCATCCTCCATTTAAAAAGGTTCTCCACTTTGGACCATCCCTACTTGTTAAAAGGGACCCTTGACAATAAGCAGATCACAAAGTGTCCTCCTGCTGGGAACCCCAGCGATCATCTGGGGAAACCTGGCAGTAAGTGTTCTGTTTCCCTGCAGCACCACCACAGGGCAAATGAAGTATTACACAGTTCATATCAATGTGTTGTCTGTGTAATACAGGACAGGACTGCTCCTCCTGAAAGGGAGATGCTCTTTATAACCACTCTCTGCTCTGGCCAAGAGATGAGGATCCTGAGCAGAGGACCCTCCTCTATATACCCAGAATACCCTAATAGGGTTTATGCCAATCGGTTTTCTTGATAACCCCTTCAAAATAAAAATTTAATTCTACCTATTTGATAAAAACCCCAATCCCTCTTTAGGGAGGTGTAGATGTTTATTAGATGTAGTGCAGTCAGAAATCTGTTTATCCTGCATATTTCAGGTCTTTTTTTTCTTCCCTCAGCTGATTTGCCCTTCTTGCCGATAGGACGGACTATTCCGGAAGTGATATAACAGCTTTGTGCCAGTTCTATGCCAATCATATGTGTCTCTCTGCGGCTCACCTCCCCTCTCACGGCAGGCAGCTTTTATACAATGAGCAAGAGAAACTGCAGCCGCATCCCCCTCCTCCCTGTCCACTATTCACTGTTTTACACTAGATGGATTTTTTGAAGACTGAGGAGGTTTCTTGTTAATATCTATGAATCTATTAATCTATGAATGTCTGGTCAGGACTGATTCAATGACTGCTGATGTGGCACAAATTAAATATCAGTTTAATGTTATTATCACTTCTGTATTATTTTCTTATAAAAAAGGAATCACGAAAACTTACTTCCACATTTGGTAACTGTTATGGCATCAAATGTTAGGGGAATTTCAACAGCAATATTTGGTCTTCAAACATAAGACAGAAAAAGGTTAGATTTTATACATAGTCATATAATACGTAGTCAATCAATGACAAATCCGGTCTGTTTCATTCTGCAGTGTAGAATATAAAATCTCTTGCAACTTGGAAACAATCAACAAGCAGGTCAGCTGCTGTTGTTTTTTGTTGTTTGTTCTTTCCTTGTTCTAATTATGGTTTATATGAATCCCCATGACAGTTTCCAGATCCCAAGTATCATTCAGAGATTTTTTTTTTACTAAGTGAATGCTGCTAGAGTTTACATTTGGTGGTATAATTGTATTCATGATTTTGTTTTATACATTGAGATAAGACAATAACATCATCCAATATACATGATGTCCTATGCTTCTCGTAGCTGAGAGTTTGTTACAATGATATTAAGTACTGGACTCCTAGACTCTAGACTGATACATTTTTACCTGCACTGATACATTGTAACAAACTATCAGGACAGGAGAACTATTTGTTTTTCTGATGTGTTCAGCTCACAGAGCATTGTCAGGACTAGATACAATTGTAGCAAACCCTCAGCTATCTGTATGACTTTTCAGTCTCCCACACATTAGATTCTCATTGGTGGATCATACTGTTTCCGGCAGTATCCACTGACACTGTATAATGCTGCCAGAAACCCTTGGATATCAGAACACAGAGGCAATTAGATTGACGATGTGTGTTTTTCACAGTCCATTCTGTTGTTACCGCTCCAATGTAAACAGTAGTAGAGGCGTCTGACAGATAATCTACATTACAGTCTCTATCAGGATTATCATGATGATCCGGCTAAAGCAGATATTCCTGCTAATGGGCGTATTAAACGGGACAATTGCAACAACATCTAAATAGGATCAAAATTCTGTACTGACTAATCTGCTAATATATCTTTATAGTGATAAAAAGTAAATGTTTCTGATAAAAAGCTCCAAATTCCCTGCATAGACCTATAATTAACAGATAAAATTCTGTCTAACTGCAGTCACCACCAGGGGGAGCTGAGGAGGTTACTGCATACAGATTTATTATTGGACTCCCCCTAGTGGTGACTGCAGGTCAACAGAACTTTATCAGTTAACTTTATGTCTATGCAGGAAATTTGGAGCTCCGTATCAGAAAAAAAGAGCTCTGACCCCCTATAAAGATATTTATTAAACTAATCAACACGGAATGTTGGACCTAAAAATGGTGTTAGAAAGTGGAGATTTACTACACAAGACATCAGGAACACGGTCGCCTAATTAAAATATATGGCACATTGTCTTGACAGTTCAATAAAGTTGACGTTTGGCCGCACTCCATTCAAGTTCTCCCCCTATAAGGAACTGGTAGATCTTTTTACTACTTAATTCTGCATTGATTTAAGAAGTTTTTGGATATTTTTTTTACCCCACCATTAATGAGTATAGAAGAATGGACATCATACCTCTGAAACATGTATCTCTCCGCAGGAGTAAGATATGATATATGATGCTCGTAGCCCCTCATTTGTTTTAGACTCTCACAAGTGAAGTTGGGAACTTTGTAGCAGTAGTAGGCCTCCTCGTATCGTAGGTCCTTATAGTCACACATCTCCGTATCCTCTTCTTCGTTGAGTTCAAAACCACATTTACTCACGGCTTCTTTACCAAACTTTTCAAATTTGCCCTCAAAACTAATAACTCCTAAGCTCGAATGTCTGGCTCGCCACAAAGCAGCCACTCCTTCACTTGGGTGGAACAGCAGGATGTTGACGTTGGCTTTGCCCGCCCAGTACAATGGAAAGCGGACATGGTAGGACCCATTATTGAAGTCTTTAACAATTCCCGACACAGCAGCTCCAAGTTCTTTCGAGAACAGTCTAGGTCTTATGAAGTCTCCTCCATAGGTCTTCCTGTTGCCCAAGTGATCGAACATGTCAACCTGCACCACGAAGTCTTCTCCAACACAATAGGTCTCCCGGGGGATAAAAATGGAGACCTTACTGTGTCCCCCACTTGTGGTTGTGTTCAAGTACTTGAATGTGACATTGGGGATGAGTTTTTCAAGTTTGTGATACATTGCGTCGATCTTTTCCTGGAGCTCGGTCTTAGGTGGAGTCCCAAGATATTCGTCATCCTCAAATGGTAGAAGACATTTTTGAAAAACGTGCTTAAATGAGTTCTGAAGTTGATGGGGCGGTAAAATAATAAGAAACATTTATTATCCACACATTTTTGGATGACATAGTAGCTAAAACAAAAAAAAACAAAAAAACACTTTTTATTTTATCATTTTAGCTTATTTGTGTCCAGATAAGTCGTTCCATTGTACAATCTGCATATATCATTCCTAGAGATTCCCAACTCAAATGTGGACCTATGCAGAAGAGATCTTGGGGTTGATCACCACTGACCAATACAAGTGCCCCCCCAAATACCCCCAAATAGCGAAATCTGGGTTCCACTGCCCCAAAGAGTTGGTGCTCGTGCAATGACCCCTCTCTTGAGACATGGAAAAGGACTAAAGTGACAGGCCATCTGCTGCTTAGTCCCAGAACTTGTCCCTATTTTCTCCACAATGGTATACACATAATGGAGTAGGGGGGGGACCTCTCTTTTTTTCTGACTTCTGTGTTAGTTTATCAGGGAGGTCGGCACCCAGATATCTTCCTATGCAAATGAGACAGCCAGGAAGCCCAGATAAGAGGGTGTCTCAGTTATTCTTAAAATTAGTCGAATCTATGACAGAAGAGTTGCTCTTTTCTGCTATTGGTTACGAAGTTGCACGTGTCAAGTAAACGCCCTATTACACGGGCCAATTATCAGGCAATCCCTCAATCATCCGCTGATCGTATTGTTTTAAAAAAGTAAAATATTATCGTTGTCGGCAGCACATCTTGGTGTGTAAACAGGGAGACGCACTGCCGACATGATAATAATATATGGGGACAAGCGATCAAAGTAACGAGCACTCGCCCCCACTCGCTGATTCATTTCAGAATATATCTGTATAGCAGTCGGCGCTCAGTTTTTTTTTCCTGCATACTCCAAATCCCCCACATAGACATAGTGTCACATAATAAAATGCTGTCTGCCTGTAGACACCAATAGGGGGAGCTCAGGAGCGTGTACTGCCTAAAGATTTATTATTGAATCAATGTATACAAGTATGCAGTGAGCGCCCTCTAGTGGGGCTGACAGATGGCCATCGTTTTAAGATTTACCTCTATATCAATGCAGGGGATTTGGAGCACTGTATCGGATAGATGGAGCTCTGACCACTATAAATGTTTATTAAGGAATTAATCAGCGCAGATTTTAAGATTTACATTCTGTGTCCCGTTAATAGATAAATAAAGATCATGGTTCCTCACCTGAAATGCGTTCTTGTACCATGTGAAGCTCACAAACAATATGACGGCAATGAGTAATGGAAGGAAATTTCTGCGCATGGTCGTAGCTTTATACACAGACATCCCCCTGTGGAAATAACAAATGGATATACAGATATTATGGAAATCTGATTATAGGCTGAAGACCCTTATTACAGCCGCAACCCCCGGACCCCGGCACCTCTACTGAACCAAACCAGGATTCTCTAGTGATCGACGTTCAGTTCAGAAGCACCAGCTATAAATCCGTTATACAATTGTCAATGTCAGCGAGCTGGGCCCTATATCTAATCCTATCATGTGTGATACTGTCTGCTGAGCCCTGTATCTAATCCCATCATGCGTGATACCGTCTGCTGGGCCTTGTATCTAATCCTATCCATAGCTATAGGGTCGTAGTGCTATAGATATGCTGTCTCCTATATACACATATACATACACAAAAAAAATGTGGGCGGACACATATGTATTGGGACTATTTCCCCTGATATTTTAGGTCTTTAGTGACGCCCCGGCTGCTAGTGCTGAATTGTTGGCTCACTTAGGAGACCCAGCGATGCAGCTGAAAGCTGCGGGCCGGCGGCCATGAGATGAAGTTTGGGGGGGACCCAAGAAGAACCTTTACATTGGGGCCCATGAGCCTTTAGCTACGCCCCTGATTCTCGGCCCTTCTGTAGTGAGCGTTACAATGGGTTGTATGCTGAGAGGACCTCACAGGAGTCCGTACATTGTAGGTATTTCAGCACAGGATAGGATACAATGTATGGGCTGCAAGGAGACCCGCAACGGATCCCAGACTCAACCCACACCTTACCTGCAATCAGCCGGTCTTCACCAAAATGGCGCCGGCTTTCCCCCTACAAACCGGCTTCTTGCCCGGTTGCTCTGAACTGCGCATGCCACAAAGCATGCGCAGTACAGAGCGAGACGGCAGAGGCAGAGGATGTAACGAACATCTCCCATTCGTTGTGCCCTGTAGCTGCCGTATTCCGTCTGTGTATGTGTCGTGAAGTGACACATTCAGTCACAGATTAAATAAAAAATGGCGGCCCCCAGTACAGTAAAAACATGTAAATAAAAAACTTCATTTTGTGACAAAAAATAGATAAAGTAAATATAATATTATATTACATAAAAACACATAAATTAATAAAATAAAAAATCATGACACTGTCCCTTTAATGGCCAGCTAAATATTTCCGTTTTTGCCTCTGCTTTTGTGGCTGTATGACGCCTTGTTTTATGCGGAAGAAAATATTTTTTTGCGTGGTTTGGGGGTAGAAAAAAATTTACTTTCTAAATTATATCATTTATTTTTGCGATTTTCGTCATTGAATTTTTTGTTTATTTTTTCTCCCGTTCGCGTTTCACGCTAAATAATCTGTTACAGTAATTCTTCAGGTTATTACGGTCATGTAGATACCTTATATGTTTCGTTTTTATTTAATGTAGGGGCAATGAAATATATTTGATGCTAAATACTTTTTTTTTAACTTTTTTATATCTACTTATTTTTTTGTAACATTTTTTATTTTTTTATTCCATGAAGGCAAAACTTTATTTACAACGTTATTTTCTACGTATAATGTATGAGCATATTCCTGTATACTAATACATTATACAGTGTCACTATGCGCCTTCACAGCAGGCATATTAAATAGACAGCCCTGGGGTCCTTTCTAGGTCCCCAGGGCTGACATCAGAGGGTTCCCCCAGTCTCCAATTGCGTCAATGGGTTTCCGGTGACGCGATTGAAGAGGAGAGCCCCCTTTGATTATGCTGCGGTCATGCACTGCGGCGATCAAAGGGTCAAACAGTATACAAGTACAATGTTTCGCTTACCTGGTGGTGTAGTGGGGAAGAACGGGGGAACTGCAGTCCGGAGGTCTGTCCAGGAGGAGAATGGCTGCCCGGCTGTGAGCGTCAGTGGTAAAACACGGAATATGCACCAGTGCTCCAAGGACAAAATGCAGTCCTTTATTCAGCGCTGTTCCTTTCTTGTGGTTTCTTTTTTTTAAAAGTCTTACCCTGGTAATTAAAAAACATTCCAGGTGACGACCCCATATAGCTGATGGTGAGAAAACCAAGAGTGTGCAAAGCAAAAGGGGGCGACTTTGAAGACTCAGAAGTATAAACCATGGGAAGATCTTTTTTTACTAGAAGACTTGTGCTGCGGAGCTCAGGGCTCACACCGCATATGCGTTATAGATCAATAATGCCGCCATATGCTGTATAACTAAATAAAACCGCCATAAACTGTACAAATAACTAGACAGCCCTGAACTCCGCATGACGTGTAAAATCCACCATAAAATTATTATGGATGACTACAATGTCCTTATTGAGGAAGATGAGGATCTGCACTAAACCTTCCCTTGGGGAATCTAAACAGAACAAGAGATCTTCAGAATATTTTCTACACCTTACGTACGAGTCTTCTAGTAAAAAAGTGATCTTCCCATGGATTGTATTTCTGATTCTTCAAAGTCGCCCCCTTTTGCTTTGATGGCATTCTCTCATTTAGCTTCATGACGTAGTCACCTGGAATGGATTTCAATTAACAGGCTAAGACCCCATGCACACGACCGTAGATTTTATCCGTAGTTACAGATAATCTGCAGACCCGTTCATTTCTATAGACCACGGACCCCTTTCCGTATATATACGGATGGGTATCCGGGCCGTAGAAATGATCCGCAAAATATAGAACGTGTCCTATTCCTGTCCGCAATTGCGGCACGGACTCGCTCATAGAAGTCTAAGGGTGGCGCGTGCAAAATTGCGGACGTGCATAGCAGATATACAGATGGGCATAGCCGCCTGTAATTACGGAAGCGTTGCTATGCAACGGGGGGGGGGGATTCATTAAGAAAACGGCGCCTGAATGATCATGTGACCTTTTCAAGGGTTGTGACGTCATATGTAGCCTCCCTTTTTTTTGGGCGGATCAGTAAATACGGATGCACTACGGACCGTATATGCAGACATTGTGGCAGATATTCCAATGACCTGCGTATGAATTGCGAATGACTGCGGATCTGTATTTGCGCACAGTAAAAAAATCACTACGATCGCGTGTATGAGGCCGAACACTTGAAAAAAAGAAAAAGAAAAATAAGAAAGGAGCGGTGCCGAATAAAAGGCTGCTTTTTGCAACTTTCACTTGGAGCACTGGTGTATATTGCGTGATTTACCACTGTCACCTCTGAGTATATGTGTGTGTAATGTGTGTGTATATATTATATGTATTTATATGTGTGTGTGTGTGTAAGATGTATGTATATTATGATGTGTACATATGTGGATGTAATGTGTGGGTATATATGTGTGTGCAATTATATATGAAAAATTATTATTTATGTATTTAGAACATGACGGTAAGATATACAGCATTATTTATATCTAAGGTATGCAGTGTCATGACTCAAATAAGTCGAGTCGCTTCTCCCTTTATGTAAATCTACCCTCCCAAAGCAGACACTGAAACAGAGTTGGATTTTAATGGCCACAGCAGCCGTTTATTATTTAAATAACAATAAATTTAAATACCATAACTTTTGAATCCCCAAAAAAGGGGGTTCATCATAACATTAAATAACCCACTGCGACCCTATCAGGGTCACAACATTATTAACCAACCAGAATGACAGGGGCAAGTCCTTGAAGCCACCGATACTTAATTTTGGCCATCTGCCCACAAATACCTTACCCCCAGACGTAACCCGGCCCGGGGGCACCAATTACCTTTTTGCAGATGACCACTATATATATATATAACCCAGCTTTCAAAAGGGGTAACACCCTAAGAAGCCGACTAATTGGGGGTGCATCCCGTGATGCATTCCCCCCCACCACTTTTTACGACCTACTTCAAGGACTCCCCCCCCCGCCAAAGCGAAACAGGCCTTGACCACCTCACGCCTGCGAGCTCCTCCACACTCCCACCTCTCGCTCAATTCCATCAGTCAACGCCAGACTCCACATGTCTATCCCCACATCATTGAGATGCACACCATCCTCTCTCCAATACCTGCCTGTCCCAGCCTCCAGGTCCCAGTGGCGCACCGCAACCCCACCATTACGCGCCACAAAGCTCGATATCGCCCATTTAGCCTTAATGCGAGCCTTGTTAAGCTTCGCCACCGAACGAGCCATCCGTCAGCTCTTCCTAGGGACCATCTCGGACCACACCGTCACTAACTTCGGATAAGTTGCCCATAAACAAAGCAAATCATGCTTAACATCCCTTACCAACTCCCGGAAAGGCCGTAGGCCCAAATCGTTGCCTCCCACATGCAACACCAGCACCTCAGGTGCCCTATCAAGCAATCCAAAATTATGAAACTCCAGCAACACCCTGCTCCATGTCATTCCCCGTATACCCATCCACCACAAGACCGCCGCATCCCGCGGAATCCTGAGCTGTCGCCCGTCCGGCCGTACATCCGCGCGAAGGGCACCCCAGTACACAAAGGAGTGTCCCATAATCCACAACATACATGAGTCACGGCCTGCAAAACAAATGGAGAACATACACGCACCACCACTCGCTGCTGGGCAAAATTATTACTCAGGCGGAACGCACACACCCGGAACATGTTACACAATACCATATCACAACATGTGCAAGCGAACAGAAGAACGAAAACGCGCAGACTCCCAGCGCCCTATCCGCCGCACGCCTGCCTCATCCAAACCCCATCTCACCGCCTCCGTCGCTGCCCCTATGCGGAAAGAATGAGACGAGTACTGCTCCGCCTGCACCCCGCTAGCCACCAGACATTTTCTGAAAACCGAGATGAACTGATACCGCGACAAAAACTTGCCGTCCGCGTTCCGCAGCAACGGCGCATCCGAGATATCTAAGCCCTCTAAGTACTCCGTGAGACACAACACTGGACAAACCGGATTTCCGGTGACCGCAAACAAAACCACCCGACGTCCTACCCCCCTCTGATCCATTTTCGACCGTCCCAGCACTATCTCCACCCTGTCTTCATACAAATCGACATTATCCTGCAGCAACCCCCCCGCTTTTATCGAACTAGGCGAAACCAATTCCCCCACCCGAAAAGCTCAGAAGAAGGCTAACGCGAAAGCTAACCGAAAAAGCTTGCTCTCGTACTCTGAATGACACACATGCCGCACCACCACCTCCAGTGAACATAACAATTGAAAAGACACGGGACGCCTCTTGTCCCTCACCACTACACCCTGTCTCAACCCCCTCAATGCCTGGCCCACCAAGAAACGCTTCGTGATGTCCACTAACCCCCGTAATTTACAACCGAAAGCAATGGCCGCCACAAAGCGATTAACCTTAGCGACCGTGCAACCCCGGGCAAACGCGTCTCCCAACCAAAACAACAAGGCCACCACCCTATCCTCATCAGAGCACACATCACCCAACGACCTCACCCACTCTTCCCATTGCCTCCATCCAGCAGAATAAGATGACCACGTAGCACTGGCCAACGACCTTTTTATCAATGCACCTGCCGCCCGGATACCAGCTCCCACAGATGACTGGGACATTCCACCCCCGTTAATTCCGCATCCGGGACCAGCTGACGGAAACGATCCCACTGCGAGCGAGAAAGCGCATCAGCAATACAATTCTCCACCCCGGGAACATGCACCGCCACCACCCACGCATTTAAACTCAAACAAGCAAGCACCAACTGACGCAACAAGCGAACCACTGGAGGGGACGACGCCGACGTATTATTTATAGCCATCACCACCCCCAGATTATCGCAATGAAAACGCACTTTCTTGTCCCGGAACCTGTCTCCCCAAATGGTGACTGCCACCACGATGGGAAACAGTTCGAGTAGGGCCAAGTTACGTGTCAACCCCGTCTCTACCCACTACACCAGCCATTTTCCTGCGCACCATTGCCCTTTGAAGAACGCTCCGAACCCCACCGCCCCGGACGCATCAGTGAACAATTCCAAAACGAAGCTATCCAGCGCCCGGGACATCCACAGAGAGCGACCATTATACTGTGCCAGAAAATGGAGCCAGACCCGCAAATCCTCCCTGTGCTCTGTCTTCATACGAATGAAATGGTGGGGTTCCCCCACCCCCGCCGTCGCCGCTGCCAACCGCCGACAAAACACCCTGCCCATCGGCATGATGCGGCAAGCAAAGTTCAACTTCCCCAATAAGGACTGCAATTCCCGTAGTGTAATTTTCTTAATCCGACACGCTCGCTCCACTACTAACCGCAGATCCCCCAACTTATCCTCTGGCAATCTGCACTCCATTGCCACAGAATCTATTGTAATTCCCAAAAAACAAATGGTCGTCACTGGACCTTCAGTTTTTTCCACAGCCAAGGGAACCCCGAACTCCCGCGACACCCAGTTGACCGCCTCAAGTAAATTTGCGCAAACCCCCGAATGCGCCGGGCCAACACACAAAAAATCGTCGAGGTAGTGAATAACCGACTCCACCCCAGCGACCTCCCTAACTACCCATTCCAAAAAAAGAACTAAAAACCTCAAAGTACGCGCACGACAACGAGCAACCCATGGGAAGGCCCCGATCGATGTAGTAACCCCCTTTCCAGTAACACCCCAGCAACCGCTGGCTGTCCGGGTGGACCGGCAATAAACAGAACGCCGCTTGAATATCGGTTTTTGCCATCAGAGCTCCTCTTCCGTAACCTCGTACTAGCGCTACCGCCGCATCAAACGACGTATAGACCACGGAACAGAGATCTGGGTCAATGCCATCATTAACCGACGCCCCTTTTGAGAAGGACAAATGCTAAATGAGCCTAAATTTGTTACCTTCCCGTTTCGGAACCACTCCTAACGGTGACACCACCAAACCTGGAACTGGGATTGTGCTAAAAGGGCCCGCCATTCTGCCCAGATCGATCTCCTTCTTAAGTTTTTCCGAGACTACTCCCGCCTGCTGATATGCCGACTTAAGGTTGCGCTGCGTGAACGGGACCTCGTGCGAAGGAGGCGGAATAACAATATCAGAACTAAAACCTAAACTGATCAACCGCGCCCCCTCCTTGTTGGGGTATCTACTTAGAAAGGGGGCCATCTTTATGAGCCTCACCGGAGTCTCCCCCATGACCAGCCGCACTGCTAACTCCCCCCTGTCGTTTCCCCCTTTTAAAACATTTTGACGCTCCATGCGACTGCCCGCTGCAGTGTGAACACACATGCTTGAATTTACACGCTGCTCCGAATTTACACTGCCCCTCGTTGAACTGCCAACATGTTCCAAATTTGGAACCTGAGGCCGGACTATTCCCGCCAGAAGTTCCTGCTGCGTTCCCGCTCCCAGGAAAGGACTGCCCTTGCTTATAAAGTGCCGTCACTTTTAACCACAAGGCTATGTCCTTATGATCCCACCGTATATTCGGCCGCACCGCCTTCCGCTGCCAAAACTGTTCGTCGTAACGAAGCCAAGCCTGTCCCCCATAAACCCGATGTGCCTCCCCCACCGTGTCCAAATAACAGAATAAGCCGGAACAATTTTCTGGCGCCTTTTCTCCAATAACACTCGCCAAAATTGCAAAAGCCTGCATCCAATTGACGAATGTTTTTGGAATCAACCTGTACCGCCTCTTTTCCTCCTCATCCTTTTTGGTTTCATCCCGCTTCACCTTATCCAAGTTAAACTTTTCCAGCGGAAGCAACGAAAAAATCTCCACGTACTCATCTTTCCAAATCTTTTCCTTAACTTCCTGCTTCAAATGCGCCCCCAACGGGCCCTCATAACATACGTACACCTCCCCGCGTGCGCGATCATCCAGCCGCACCCTATCTACCTCTTTTGCCGAGTCTGTTTGAACCGCCGCCGCCGCTGCCACCGCTGCCCCCGCGGCTAACCACCCTCCGGATTGAAGAACCGGAGCGCTACCAACACTGCCCCCCCACACCGCGGCCGGCGCCACGCCTGCCTGTTCCTGGGAAGGGAAACCGCCTAGCCGCCCCACCAACGCCTTTAAACAACCCACTAACTCCGTCAAACTATCCCCCCTGCGCCCGCCTGTAACCCTGGGGCCCCTGACTCCGCCGCGACGTTAGCCGACGCTACACCCTCTACACCGATACCGACATCAATAAAGCTGGAAAAGGTAACGTAGGTGTCAACTCACCAGGCTGCCCAGGGGCTGTGAACCCGTCAGCAGGACCCCCATGTCCACGTTCAGAGGCCCGCCGCTCACCGTCCTCCAATGCTCCGGACTCCCTCTGGCGCTGTCCGCATTGGCAGTGTGTGCACGGGGAATTCCAAGTTCCCTCCCGCTGTTCCGTCCCTGGCACTCTCACCACCGACCTCATCCTGTGTCCTCCGCTCCTGTCCACATCCACCGCCCGCTCGTTGTTGCCATGAGCCGACCCTCTGGCTGGCACATCGCCATGCAGGGTCGCCGTTGCCCTTCCGCCACGTACCGAAGAAGGAGGGGGTGTGGCCGGAAGTGAAGGCCTCGTCTTCCTCGTCGCTGACACTAAAGCCATGACTAAGGACGCTAGAGTCGTCCGAAACGCGTAGGCTCAACTTCAGGACCAATATTCCCCTATTTTTGCACACCAGGACTCTACATCACTGGATCTTTTTTACTAAGACTATTAAACTTGGAAACAGTTTCCATTTTACTTCAACCACAGCTGGGTCCAACCTCTCTGTTACCCCTGCCATTCATATCGTGTGCCGACACGAGGACCCGGGCGCTGTCAGCGACACTAACATTTCTGTCAGGTGAGCTGGAGGATTCCTCCCCATTTCCTTTTTTTTTTTCTATCTTCTGTATATAATTATATATGTGCAGCTGGTATAAGTTATACATCTTCTTGTATATAGTGATATGGAGCATGCTGGTATAACCTGGGTATATTCTGTATATAATTATATATGTAGAGCTGGTATAAGTTACACATCTTCTTGTATATAGTGATATGGAGCATGCTGGTATAACCTGGGTATCTTCTGTATATAATTATATATGTACAGCTGGTATAAGTTATACATCTTCTTGTATATAGTGATATGGAGCATGCTGGTATAACCTGGGTATCTTCTGTATATAATTATATATGTACAGCTGGTATAAGTTTTACATCTTCCTGTATATAGTGATAAAGATCATGCTGGTATAACCTGGGTATCTTCTGTATATAATATATATGTACAGCTGGTATAAGTTATATATCTTCTTGTATATAGTGATATGGAGCATGCTGGTATAACCTGGGTATCTTCTGTATATAATTATATATGCACAGCTGGCATAAGTTATACATCTTCCTGTATATAGTGATATGGAGAATGCTGGTATAACCTGGGTATCTTCTGTATATAATTATATATGTACAGCTGGTATAAGTTATACATCTTCCTGTATTTAGTGATATGGAGCATGCTGGTACAACCTGGGCATCTTCTGTATATAATTATATATGTACAGCTGGTATAAGTTATACATCTTCTTGTATATAGTGATATGGAGCATGCTGGTATAACCTGGGTATCTTCTGTATATAATTATATATGTACAGCTGGTATAAGTTATACATCTTCTTGTATATAGTGATATAGAGCATGCTGGTACAACCTGGGCATCTTCTGTATATAATTATATATGTACAGCTGGTATAAGTTATACATCTTCTTGTATATAGTGATATGGAGCATGCTGGTATAACCTGGGTATCTTCTGTATATAATTATATATGTACAGCTGGTATAAGTTATACATCTTCTTGTATATAGTGATATGGAGCATGCTGGTATAACTTGGGTATCCTCTGTATATAATTATATATGTACAGCTGGTATAAGTTATACATCTTCTTGTATATAGAGATATGGAGCATGCTGGTATAACCCGGGTATCTTCTGTATATAATTATATATGTACAGCTGGTATAAGTTATACATCTTCTTGTATATAGTGATATAGAGCATGCTGGTACAACCTGGGCATCTTCTGTATATAATTATATATGTACAGCTGGTATAAGTTATACATCTTCTTGTATATAGTGATATGGAGCATGCTGGTATAACCTGGGTATCTTCTGTATATAATTATATATGTACAGCTGGTATAAGTTATACATCTTCTTGTATATAGTGATATGGAGCATGCTGGTATAACCTGGGTATCTTCTGTATATAATTATATTTGTACAGCTGGTATAAGTTATATATCTTCTTGTATATAGTGATATGGAGCATGCTGGTATAACCTGGGTATCTCCTGTATATAATTATATATGTACAGCTGGTATAAGTTATACATCTTCTTGTATATAGTGATATGGAGCATGCTGGTATAACCTGGGTATCTTCTGTATATAATTATATATGTACAGCTGGTGTAAGTTATACATCTTCTTGTATATAGTGATATGGAGCATGCTGGTATAACCTGGGCATCTTCTGTATATAATTATATATGTACAGCTGGTATAAGTTATACATCTTCTGTATATAATTATATATGTACAGCTGGTATAAGTTATACATCTTCTTGTATATAGTGATATAGAGCATGCTGGTACAACCTGGGTATCTTCTGTATATAATTATATATGTACAGCTGGTATAAGTTATACATCGTCTTGTATATAGTGATATGGAGCATGCTGGTATAACCTGGGTATCTTCTGTATATAATTATATATGTACAGCTGGTATAAGTTATACATCTTCTTGTATATAGTGATATGGAGCATGCTGGTATAACCCGGGTATCTTCTGTATATAATTATATATGTACAGCTGGTATAAGTTATACATCTTCCTGTATATAGTGATATGGAGCATGCTGGTATAATCTAGGTATCTTCTGTATATAATTATATATGTACAGCTGGTATAAGTTATACATCTTCTGTATATAATTATATATGTACAGCTGGTATAAGTTATACATCTTCTTGTATATAGTGATATGGAGCATGCTGGTATAACCTGGGTATCTTCTGTATATAATTATATATGTACAGCTGGTATAAGTTATACATCTTCTTATATATAGTGATATGGAGCATGCTGGTATAACCTGGGTATCTTCTGTATATAATTATATATGTACAGCTGGTATAAGTTATACATCTTCTTATATATAGTGATATGGAGCATGCTGGTATAACCAGGGTATCTTCTGTATATAATTATATATGTACAGCTGGTATAAGTTACACATCTTCTTGTATATAGTGATATGGGGCATGCTGGTATAACCTGGGTATCTTCTGTATATAATTATATATGTACAGCTGGTATAAGTTATACATCTTCTTGTATATAGTGATATGGAGCATGCTGGTATAACCTGTGTATCTCCTGTATATAATTATATATGTACAGCTGGTATAACCTGGGTATCTTCTGTATATAATTATATATGTACAGCTGGTATAAGTTATACATCTTCCTGTATATAGAGATATGGAGCATGCTGGTATAACCTGGGTATCTCCTCTATATAATTATATATGTACAGCTGGTATAAGTTATACATCTTCCTGTATATAGTGATATGGAGCATGCTGGTATAATCTAGGTATCTTCTGTATATAATTATATATGTACAGCTGGTATAAGTTATACATCTTCTGTATATAATTATATATGTACAGCTGGTATAAGTTATACATCTTCTTGTATATAGTGATATGGAGAATGCTGGTATAACCTGGGTATCTTCTGTATATAATTATATATGTACAGCTGGTATAAGTTATACATCTTCTTATATATAGTGATATGGAGCATGCTGGTATAACCTGGGTATCTTCTGTATATAATTATATATGTTCAGCTGGTATAAGTTATACATCTTCTTATATATAGTGATATGGAGCATGCTGGTATAACCAGGGTATCTTCTGTATATAATTATATATGTACAGCTGGTATAAGTTACACATCTTCTTGTATATAGTGATATGGGGCATGCTGGTATAACCTGGGTATCTTCTGTATATAATTATATATGTACAGCTGGTATAAGTTATACATCTTCTTGTATATAGTGATATGGAGCATGCTGGTATAACCTGTGTATCTCCTGTATATAATTATATATGTACAGCTGGTATAACCTGGGTATCTTCTGTATATAATTATATATGTACAGCTGGTATAAGTTATACATCTTCCTGTATATAGTGATATGGAGCATGCTGGTATAACCTGGGTATCTCCTCTATATAATTATATATGTACAGCTGGTATAAGTTATACATCTTCTTATATATAGTGATATGGAGCATGCTGGTATAACCTGGGTATCTCCTGTATATAATTATATATGTATAGCTGGTATAAGTTATACATCTTCTTGTATATAGTGATATGGAGCATGCTGGTATAACCTGGGTATCTTCTGTATATAATTATATATGTACAGCTGGTATAAGTTACACATCTTCTTGTATATAGTGATATGGGGCATGCTGGTATAACCTGGGTATCTTCTGTATATAATTATATATGTACAGCTGGTATAAGTTATACATCTTCCTGTATATAGTGATATGGAGCATGCTGGTATAACCTGGGTATCTCCTCTATATAATTATATATGTACAGCTGGTATAAGTTATAAATCTTCTTGTATATAGTGATATGGAGCATGCTGGTATAACCTGGGTATCTTCTGTATATAATTATATATGTACAGCTGGTATAAGTTACACATCTTCTTGTATATAGTGATATGGGGCATGCTGGTATAACCTGGGTATCTTCTGTATATAATTATATATGTACAGATGGTATGAGTTACACATCTTCTTGTATATATAGTGATATGGTGCATGCTGGTATAACCTGGGTATCTTCTGTATATAATTATATATGTACAGCTGGTATAAGTTATACATCTTCCTGTATATAGTGATATGGAGCATGCTGGTATAACCTGGGTATCTTCTGTATATAATTATATATGTTCAGCTGGTATAAGTTATACATCTTCTTATATATAGTGATATGGAGCATGCTGGTATAACCTGGGTATCTTCTGTATATAATTATATATGTTCAGCTGGTATAAGTTATACATCTTCTTATATATAGTGATATGGAGCATGCTGGTATAACCAGGGTATCTTCTGTATATAATTATATATGTACAGCTGGTATAAGTTACACATCTTCTTGTATATAGTGATATGGGGCATGCTGGTATAACCTGGGTATCTTCTGTATATAATTATATATGTACAGCTGGTATAAGTTATACATCTTCTTGTATATAGTGATATGGAGCATGCTGGTATAACCTGTGTATCTCCTGTATATAATTATATATGTACAGCTGGTATAACCTGGGTATCTTCTGTATATAATTATATATGTACAGCTGGTATAAGTTATACATCTTCCTGTATATAGTGATATGGAGCATGCTGGTATAACCTGGGTATCTCCTCTATATAATTATATATGTACAGCTGGTATAAGTTATACATCTTCTTATATATAGTGATATGGAGCATGCTGGTATAACCTGGGTATCTCCTGTATATAATTATATATGTATAGCTGGTATAAGTTATACATCTTCTTGTATATAGTGATATGGAGCATGCTGGTATAACCTGGGTATCTTCTGTATATAATTATATATGTACAGCTGGTATAAGTTACACATCTTCTTGTATATAGTGATATGGGGCATGCTGGTATAACCTGGGTATCTTCTGTATATAATTATATATGTACAGCTGGTATAAGTTATACATCTTCCTGTATATAGTGATATGGAGCATGCTGGTATAACCTGGGTATCTCCTCTATATAATTATATATGTACAGCTGGTATAAGTTATAAATCTTCTTGTATATAGTGATATGGAGCATGCTGGTATAACCTGGGTATCTTCTGTATATAATTATATATGTACAGCTGGTATAAGTTACACATCTTCTTGTATATAGTGATATGGGGCATGCTGGTATAACCTGGGTATCTTCTGTATATAATTATATATGTACAGATGGTATGAGTTACACATCTTCTTGTATATATAGTGATATGGTGCATGCTGGTATAACCTGGGTATCTTCTGTATATAATTATATATGTACAGCTGGTATAAGTTATACATCTTCCTGTATATAGTGATATGTAGCATGCTGGTATAACCTGGGTATCTTCTGTATATAATTATATATGTACAGCTGGTATAAGTTATACATCTTCCTGTATATAGTGATATGGAGCATGCTGGTATAACCTGGGTATCTCCTCTATATAATTATATATGTACAGCTGGTATAAGTTATACATCTTCTTATATATAGTGATATGGAGCATGCTGGTATAACCTGGGTATCTCCTGTATATAATTATATATGTATAGCTGGTATAAGTTATACATCTTCTTGTATATAGTGATATGGTGCATGCTGGTATAACCTGGGTATCTTCTGTATATAATTATATATGTACAGCTGGTATAAGTTATACATCTTCCTGTATATAGTGATATGTAGCATGCTGGTATAACCTGGGTATCTTCTGTATATAATTATATATGTACAGCTGGTATAAGTTATACATCTTCTTGTATATAGTGATATGGAGCACGCTGGTATAACCTGGGTATCTTCTGTATATAATTATATGTGTACAGCTCATATAAGTTATACATCTTCCTGTATATAGTGATATGGAGCATGCTGGTATAACCTGGGTATCCTCTGTATATAATTATATATGTACAGCTGTTATAAGTTATACATCTTCTGTATATAATTATATATGTACAGCTGGTATAAGTTATACATCTTCTGTATATAATTATATATGTACAGCTGGTATAAGTTATACATCTTCTTGTATATAGTGATATAGAGCATGCTGGTATAACCTGGGTATCTTCTGTGTATAATTATATATGTACAGCTGGTATAAGTTATACATCTTTTTGTATATAGTGATATGGAGCATGCTGGTATAACCTGGGTATCTTCTGTATATAATTATATATGTACAGCTGGTATAAGTTATACATCTTCTGTATATAATTATATATGTACAGCTGGTATAAGTTATACATCTTCTTGTATATAGTGATATGGAGCATGCTGGTATAACCTGGGTATCTGCTGTATATAATTATATATGTACAGCTGGTATAAGTTATACATCTTCTTGTATGTAGTGATATGGAGCATGCTAGTGTAACCTGGGCATCTTCTGTATATAATTATATATGTACAGCTGGTATAAGTTATATATATTCTTGTATATAGTGATATGGAGCATGCTGGTATAACCTGGGTATCTTCTGTATATAATTATATCTGTACAGCTGGTATAAGTTATACATCTTCCTGTATATAGTGATATGGAGCATGCTGGTATAACCTGGGCATCTTCTGTATATAATTATATATGTACAGCTGGTATAAGTTATACATCTTCTTGTATATAGTGATATGGAGCATGCTGGTATAACCTGGGTATCTTCTGTATATAATTATATATGTACAGCTGGTATAAGTTATACATCTTCTTGTATATAGTGATATGGAGCATGCTGGTATAACCTGGGTATCTTCTATATATAATTATATATGTATAGCTGGTATAAGTTATACATCTTCTTGTATATAGTGATATGGAGCATGCTGGTATAACCTGGGTATCTTCTGTATATAATTATATATGTACAGCTGGTATAAGTTATACATCTTCTTGTATATAGTGATATGGAGCATGCTGGTATAACCTGGGTATCTACTGTATATAATTATATATGTACAGCTGGTATAAGTTACACATTTTCTTGCATATAGTGATATGGAGCATGCTGGTATAACCTGGGTATCTTCTGTATATAATTATATATGTTCAGCTGGTATAAGTTATACATCTTCTTGTATATAGTGATATGGAGCATGCTGGTATAACCTGGGTATCTTCTGTATATAATTATATATGTACAGCTGGTATAAGTTATACATCTTCTTGTATACAGTGATATGGAGCATGCTGGTATAACCTGGGAATCTTCTGTGTATAATTATATATGTACAGATGGTATAAGTTATACATCTTGTATACAGTGATATGGAGCGTGCTGGTATAACCTGGGTATCTTCTTTATATAATTATATATGTACAGCTGGTATAAGTTACACATCTTCTTGTATATAGTGATATGGAGCGTGCTGGTATAACCTGGGTATCTTCTGTATATAATTATATATGTACAGCTGGTATAAGTTATACATCTTCTTATATATAGTGATATGGAGCATGCTGGTATAACCTGGGTATCTCCTGTATATAATTATATATGTATAGCTGGTATAAGTTATACATCTTCTTGTATATAGTGATATGGAGCATGCTGGTATAACCTGGGTATCTTCTGTATATAATTATATATGTACAGCTGGTATAAGTTACACATCTTCTTGTATATAGTGATATGGGGCATGCTGGTATAACCTGGGTATCTTCTGTATATAATTATATATGTACAGCTGGTATAAGTTATACATCTTCCTGTATATAGTGATATGGAGCATGCTGGTATAACCTGGGTATCTCCTCTATATAATTATATATGTACAGCTGGTATAAGTTATAAATCTTCTTGTATATAGTGATATGGAGCATGCTGGTATAACCTGGGTATCTTCTGTATATAATTATATATGTACAGCTGGTATAAGTTACACATCTTCTTGTATATAGTGATATGGGGCATGCTGGTATAACCTGGGTATCTTCTGTATATAATTATATATGTACAGATGGTATGAGTTACACATCTTCTTGTATATATAGTGATATGGTGCATGCTGGTATAACCTGGGTATCTTCTGTATATAATTATATATGTACAGCTGGTATAAGTTATACATCTTCCTGTATATAGTGATATGTAGCATGCTGGTATAACCTGGGTATCTTCTGTATATAATTATATATGTACAGCTGGTATAAGTTATACATCTTCCTGTATATAGTGATATGGAGCATGCTGGTATAACCTGGGTATCTCCTCTATATAATTATATATGTACAGCTGGTATAAGTTATACATCTTCTTATATATAGTGATATGGAGCATGCTGGTATAAACTGGGTATCTCCTGTATATAATTATATATGTATAGCTGGTATAAGTTATACATCTTCTTGTATATAGTGATATGGTGCATGCTGGTATAACCTGGGTATCTTCTGTATATAATTATATATGTACAGCTGGTATAAGTTATACATCTTCCTGTATATAGTGATATGTAGCATGCTGGTATAACCTGGGTATCTTCTGTATATAATTATATATGTACAGCTGGTATAAGTTATACATCTTCTTGTATATAGTGATATGGAGCACGCTGGTATAACCTGGGTATCTTCTGTATATAATTATATGTGTACAGCTCATATAAGTTATACATCTTCCTGTATATAGTGATATGGAGCATGCTGGTATAACCTGGGTATCCTCTGTATATAATTATATATGTACAGCTGTTATAAGTTATACATCTTCTGTATATAATTATATATGTACAGCTGGTATAAGTTATACATCTTCTGTATATAATTATATATGTACAGCTGGTATAAGTTATACATCTTCTTGTATATAGTGATATAGAGCATGCTGGTATAACCTGGGTATCTTCTGTGTATAATTATATATGTACAGCTGGTATAAGTTATACATCTTTTTGTATATAGTGATATGGAGCATGCTGGTATAACCTGGGTATCTTCTGTATATAATTATATATGTACAGCTGGTATAAGTTATACATCTTCTGTATATAATTATATATGTACAGCTGGTATAAGTTATACATCTTCTTGTATATAGTGATATGGAGCATGCTGGTATAACCTGGGTATCTGCTGTATATAATTATATATGTACAGCTGGTATAAGTTATACATCTTCTTGTATGTAGTGATATGGAGCATGCTAGTGTAACCTGGGCATCTTCTGTATATAATTATATATGTACAGCTGGTATAAGTTATATATATTCTTGTATATAGTGATATGGAGCATGCTGGTATAACCTGGGTATCTTCTGTATATAATTATATCTGTACAGCTGGTATAAGTTATACATCTTCCTGTATATAGTGATATGGAGCATGCTGGTATAACCTGGGCATCTTCTGTATATAATTATATATGTACAGCTGGTATAAGTTATACATCTTCTTGTATATAGTGATATGGAGCATGCTGGTATAACCTGGGTATCTTCTGTATATAATTATATATGTACAGCTGGTATAAGTTATACATCTTCTTGTATATAGTGATATGGAGCATGCTGGTATAACCTGGGTATCTTCTATATATAATTATATATGTATAGCTGGTATAAGTTATACATCTTCTTGTATATAGTGATATGGAGCATGCTGGTATAACCTGGGTATCTTCTGTATATAATTATATATGTACAGCTGGTATAAGTTATACATCTTCTTGTATATAGTGATATGGAGCATGCTGGTATAACCTGGGTATCTACTGTATATAATTATATATGTACAGCTGGTATAAGTTACACATTTTCTTGCATATAGTGATATGGAGCATGCTGGTATAACCTGGGTATCTTCTGTATATAATTATATATGTTCAGCTGGTATAAGTTATACATCTTCTTGTATATAGTGATATGGAGCATGCTGGTATAACCTGGGTATCTTCTGTATATAATTATATATGTACAGCTGGTATAAGTTATACATCTTCTTGTATACAGTGATATGGAGCATGCTGGTATAACCTGGGAATCTTCTGTGTATAATTATATATGTACAGATGGTATAAGTTATACATCTTGTATACAGTGATATGGAGCGTGCTGGTATAACCTGGGTATCTTCTTTATATAATTATATATGTACAGCTGGTATAAGTTACACATCTTCTTGTATATAGTGATATGGAGCGTGCTGGTATAACCTGGGTATCTTCTGTATATAATTATATATGTACAGCTGGTATAAGTTATACATCTTCCTGTATATAGTGATATGGAGCATGCTGGTATAACCTGGGCATCTTCTGTGTATAATTATATATGTACAGCTGGTATAAGTTATACATCTTTTTGTATATAGTGATATGGAGCATGCTGGTATAACCTGGGTATCTTCTGTATATAATTATATATGTACAGCTGGTATAAGTTATACATCTTCTGTATATAATTATATATGTACAGCTGGTATAAGTTATACATCTTCTTGTATATAGTGATATGGAGCATGCTGGTATAACCTGGGTATCTGCTGTATATAATTATATATGTACAGCTGGTATAAGTTATACATCTTCTTGTATGTAGTGATATGGAGCATGCTAGTGTAACCTGGGCATCTTCTGTATATAATTATATATGTACAGCTGGTATAAGTTATATATATTCTTGTATATAGTGATATGGAGCATGCTGGTATAACCTGGGTATCTTCTGTATATAATTATATCTGTACAGCTGGTATAAGTTATACATCTTCCTGTATATAGTGATATGGAGCATGCTGGTATAACCTGGGCATCTTCTGTATATAATTATATATGTACAGCTGGTATAAGTTATACATCTTCTTGTATATAGTGATATGGAGCATGCTGGTATAACCTGGGTATCTTCTGTATATAATTATATATGTACAGCTGGTATAAGTTATACATCTTCTTGTATATAGTGATATGGAGCATGCTGGTATAACCTGGGTATCTTCTATATATAATTATATATGTATAGCTGGTATAAGTTATACATCTTCTTGTATATAGTGATATGGAGCATGCTGGTATAACCTGGGTATCTTCTGTATATAATTATATATGTACAGCTGGTATAAGTTATACATCTTCTTGTATATAGTGATATGGAGCATGCTGGTATAACCTGGGTATCTACTGTATATAATTATATATGTACAGCTGGTATAAGTTACACATTTTCTTGCATATAGTGATATGGAGCATGCTGGTATAACCTGGGTATCTTCTGTATATAATTATATATGTTCAGCTGGTATAAGTTATACATCTTCTTGTATATAGTGATATGGAGCATGCTGGTATAACCTGGGTATCTTCTGTATATAATTATATATGTACAGCTGGTATAAGTTATACATCTTCTTGTATACAGTGATATGGAGCATGCTGGTATAACCTGGGAATCTTCTGTGTATAATTATATATGTACAGATGGTATAAGTTATACATCTTGTATACAGTGATATGGAGCGTGCTGGTATAACCTGGGTATCTTCTTTATATAATTATATATGTACAGCTGGTATAAGTTACACATCTTCTTGTATATAGTGATATGGAGCGTGCTGGTATAACCTGGGTATCTTCTGTATATAATTATATATGTACAGCTGGTATAAGTTATACATCTTCCTGTATATAGTGATATGGAGCATGCTGGTATAACCTGGGCATCTTCTGTGTATAATTATATATGTACAGCTGGTATAAGTTATACATCTTCTTGTATATAGTGATTTAGAGCATGCTGGTATAACCTGGGTATCTTCTGTATATAATTATATATGTACAGCTGGTATAAGTTATACATCTTCTTGTATATAGTGATATGGACCGTGCTGGTATATCCTGGGTATCTTCTGTATATAATTATATATGTACATATGGTATAAGTTATATATCTTCTTGTATATAGTGATATGGAGCATGCCGGTATAACCTGGGTATCTTCTGTATATAATTATATATGTACAGCTGGTATAAGTTATACATCTTCTTGTATATAGTGATATGGAGCATGCTGGTATAACCTGGGTATCTTCTGTATATAATTATATATGTACAGCTGGTATAAGTTATACAGCTTCTTGTATATAGTGATATGGAGCATGCTGGTGTAACCTGGGTATCTTCTGTATATAATAATATATATGTACAGCTGGTATAAGTTATACATCTTCTTGTATATAGTGATATGGAGCATGCTGGTATAACCTGGGTATCTTCTGTATATAATTATATATGTACAGCTGGTATAAGTTATACATCTTCTTGTATATAGTGATATGGAGCATGCTGGTATAACCTGGGTATCTTCTGTATATAATTATATATGTACAGCTGGTATAAGTCATACATCTTCTTGTATATAGTGATATGGGTCATGCTGGTATAACCTGGGTATCTTCTGTATATAATTATATATGTACAGCTGGTATAAGTTATACATCTCCTTGTATATAGTGATATGGAGCATGCTGGTATAACCTGGGCATCTTCTGTATATAATTATATATGTACAGCTGGTATAAGTTATACATCTTCTTGTATATAGTGATATGGAGTATGCTGGTGTAACCTGGGCATCTTCTGTATATAATTATATATGTACAGCTGGTATAAGTTATACATCTTCTTGTATATAGTGATATGGAGCATGCTGCTATAACCTGGGCATCTTCTGTATATAATTATATATGTACAGCTGGTATAAGTTATACATCTTCCTGTATATAGTGATATGGAGCATGCTGGTATAACCTGGGTATCTCCTGTATATAATTATATATGTACAGATGGTATAAGTTATATATCTTCTTGTATATAGTGATATGGAGCATGCTGCTATAACCTGGGCATCTTCTGTATATAATTATATATGTACAGCTGGTATAAGTTATACATCTTCTTGTATATAGTGATATGGAGCATGCTGGTATAACCTGGGTATCTTCTATATATAATTATATATGTACAGCTGGTATAAGTTATACCTCTTCTTGTATATAGTGATATGGAGCATGCTGGTATAACCTGGGTATCTTCTGTATATAATTATATATGTACAGCTGGTATAAGTTATATATCTTCTTGTATATAGTGATATGGAGCATGCTGGTATAACCTGGGTATCTTCTGTATATAATTATATATGTACAGCTGGTATAAGTTATATATCTTCTTGTATACAGTGATATGGAGCATGCTGGTATAACCTGGGTATCTCCTGTATATAATTATATATGTACAGCTGGTATAAGTTATACATCTTCTTGTATATAGTGATATGGAGCATGCTGCTATAACCTGGGCATCTTCTGTATATAATTATATATGTACAGTGTATATAATGATAAATCACGTTGACACTATTCCCAACACCTTAGTTCCTTAGCAAGTCATAGCATATCATAAGGTGGTGGTCTGACTTCTGGGACACCCACTTTTCTATATTGAAGGGGCTGCGACAGTCTAAGGAGCACAGCGGCACCATCTCACATGTCATCCAGGTGCTACGTAGTTTCTGCAACTCAGCCCCAATCACTTTAGCATCTTTTTTTGCACTGCACCAGGAAGGGGTTGGTGCTACATAGAGGATATAATGAGGAGGACTTGGTTTTTCCCATTCAATCGAGTTGTTATGGTATGCCATCACTTGCTAATGCACATGGACCCCACCAACCCCACCAACCCCGCGGTACCCTTTCTGCAGGGAAAAAAAAGCAGTAGTGCCCAACAAACCACCGATTCATTCTGGTAATCGTTAGGGGTCCCGAAACGATCAGCAAGTGCCATTGTATCTATGGAAAATCTTTTAACACAGTATCTCAAAGTATGTCACCATATGACATGTCATTGACAGCCAATAGGAGCCTGAACCTCAAGTCGTCATGATGGTCCCTCCTTCAAAACTTCTAATTTCCTCCAAGGAGCCCCCTCCTCCCACATCATCCAACCCAAGAAGAGATATATATATAAAAAATGCAGAAAGTTGCAAACTTCTAGATATCCCTGTATGGTTGAACTATTTCTCATTGTATCCCCCCTCCCTGACATTTTTACCTGTTTTCTTATCCTTCGCGCTCTCCCTGTTTCAGTCAGTTGGTTCTTGCTGAAAAGTTATTGAAGACGCAGAAGAGTCTGGAAATGTTGTCACGGTTTTCCCGTCTGTTGTAATTACTGTCATTTTTCAGGCGTGTAATGAGATGGCTGAATCACAATGACCTATCAAGCCAAGTAAAATAAATAAGGGTAGGGTTTACAAGACAAGCATGAACCTGATGGATCTCAACATTGAAGATTTCCATAAAAGAACCCGAGAGAATCGATAAACACCCAGAACGCAACGTTACCTCGATTAAGGTGGGACAGGAGGACGTCCAGAGAAAAAAAAGAACAAAAATAAATAATGATAGGGGGTCGTCTTCCCTTCCTTGTGCCACTAAACCATCAACTGAACCGGAGGACCTGTTTCTTCTTTGAGCCCCTCTTGAGATGCCCCCACAGGTTCACACCAGCCATGGAGAAGAAGGATGGAGTCAACCTGGGTTGGGGGGTCCTGGGTCTACTTCTTGACCAGGATTAAAAAACATGGCTGCGTTCTGCCCAAAACAGCGCCACTCCTGTCTATGGGTTGTGTCTGGTATTGTAGCATCCATGGCCGCGGGCCGCCGGGTTTACTCACCTCCTAACACCCGCAGCCATGGATCCATGAGCGCTGGTCCCCAGCTCCTTCCTAGGAGACACCAGCGCTCACTTCCGTTCCGTTCTGCTGTGTCCCGCACATCAGGAAATAATCATCATCAACGGCCCATGATTTCCTGGTCTATAAGAAGGCCCCAGCCCTTCTGATCCTTGCCTGAGCGTTGTTAGTTATCCCAAGTCAGTCTTGCAAATGGTCCCTTAGTGTTTCCCGTTCCAGTTGTTACCCGTGCCCTGTTACCTGTTCCTGTATCCCGTACTGTTCTTGCTCCTGTGCCTACTAGTGACGAAGTCGTGTCACATCCTGTGTTATCTGCCACGTCCGGAGGAATTCGCCACGTCTGGCGCAACCTGCTGCACCCATCTCCATCTGCACCAGAGCTGCGGCCACTGTCTGGACTATCCATGTACCCTTGTGCGGGACATTGTATTGCTGGGGTTCCCTGTTGTTTGGCCAGCTGCCTCACCGCTACGGTGGTACGACCTAGTGGGTCCACAAACCCGCTACGTGACAGGTATTGCAGCTTATGTCTTAGCTCGGCTCCTTTGAAGTGAATGAAGCCAAGTTGGAAGGAGGCAGCCATGTTTTCACAATCCTGGACTACACCTTTAACAATTGCTACATGACTTAAATCGAGTGCAGGATTTACTCGTACATTAACATGTCACTATGACCTTCTGATCATTGTTAGTAGAAGTTTACTCCTGGGACTTGTAAGTAATATATCATTATTGTTCGAGTCACGCCATACCACATTTTGCTCGTATTGTTTCTTCAGAGTAGCCGATTCCAGGCAGATAAGGATCGGTCAAGTTCTCCCATGATGACCTGCTCTACTATATCTTTTGTGAACTTCATCAAACGTCCACGGCTGATCCTCAACTTTTACAGTGAAGTGAGGCTTGTCTGCTGACTTGCAGCTCGATTTTATATTTATTCTATTCTTGGGCCCCTTTCCCCATTAGACTGCTGTTGACGGATCCCATTATGTAGAATCCACCTTATGGGGAAATTACAATGTGTATCATATGGGTAAGGCTAGGTTTACCCCACTATTGGCTCTATTTCTCCTATTCTTGGGCCCTTTTTCCCATTAGACTGCTATTGACGGATCCCATTATGTAGAATCCACCTTATCTGAAAATTATGATGTGTATCATATGGGTAAGGCCAAGTTTACCCCACTATAGGCTCTGGGCCATCTTGAAGGCACTTGGAGTCACATATTCCGATAATAATGCGAACATTCTGAAACCTAGACTAGGTATTACACGCTACCAGGATATTCTGAGTTTACGTGAAGTTGTGTTATCACCCCAGATAAGACACGGGTAGTATGACGCTTGAGGAACGAGGAAAAAAGTCAATGTGAAAGAATTTCCTTATAACTAGACTGTCTCACGATAATGTTACCGTAACGTAATTTCTCACAGTGTAGTCACCCATCCGTGACCCCCCCCCCCTTTCACCAGCAGAAACACCACTAAAAATTAAAACAATTTAGAGTCCAGGTTGTTAAAGTCAGTAAACGTTGTATGCGTATTCTAAACCAGACATAGAGATGGGCACTGCCATGCTCACTATTTGTAATATATCTCCTAGCCGAATTTCCTTGAGTAAGCGTTAGGGTCTTCCTCCATTAGGGGGTTATTTACAGGGTGGGGCTTATGCTTAGATCTGCCCTTGTTAGGGCGAGACCCCTAATTGTAATTTTTAGGGTCTGATATAGGGCAAGTGCAGATTTCATATTTCAATGAGGCCAAGACAACAAGGTCATGTTAACGTGCAGCCTTGTGAGAGAACAGATAAGGGGGTGAGTTTTGACCCCATTACCATCCCCTTTTGTAAGACACTGCATCCAACACACGTCACTTATATATCACCACTATCGTTTGTAGAGCTGTACAAAAGTGTAACGGCCGCGGTCGCAGACCGCAAACCCCTTACATCCTGCCGACGTCTTCCTCCCCAAAGATGCCAGCACATGTAGCCATCCTGTCCTGCAGTGACCAATAGGGTGCGCGCACAAGCTCATTCCCAGCCTTAAAGGGCTAGCGTGCACACATGTTAAGAATTGACTAATTACTCCCAGATGACCCTGGACTATAAGAAGGGCCCTGACCCTTCACTCCTTGCCTGAGCGTTGTTAGTAATTCCCATGTCAGTCTTTGCAAATGGTCCCTTAGTATTTACCCTGTTCTTAGTGTTCCTGTGCCCTGTACCCCGTACTGTGTTATAGTTCCTGAGTCGTGTCCTGCTGCTCATGTTGTCATCCGCCATGTCTGGTGCAACATGCTGCACCCACCTTCATCCATGCTAAAGCCTCTGCCACTTTCTGGACTATTCAGGTATCCTTGTGCTGGACTTTGTATTGATTGGGTGCTCTGTTGTTCTCCCCGCTACGGCGGTGCGGCCTAGTGGGTCCACATACCCACAGACAAAAGGACATATTCACTCACATCAGTCATTGCCCCAGCAGAGCTTACAATCTAATTAATTTCCCCATTTCAAACAAACCAGGGCTAATTAAAGCCAATAACCCTATCAACATTTAGAGGGGTACACAAGGAAACCAACATAGACCAAATATATAAATACTTTTACTCTACACCTATATATACTTTAAATATATCATCTGTAATTTTAGTATTTGATAAAAATCTACGACTTTAATCACTGTGATCCGAGCAATGTGGTGTTAGCCATTACTGTCCTTGAAACATAGAAGAGTACATGGAACACAGCGCCCTCTAATGGTCAGAGGAGGTGAAACAATGGATTATTAGAGCAAGTAAAAAAGAGTAGAATGTGTTTTAGGCAGAGGTCGCATATTTTTCTTGAGCATAGTATACAGGGTCACTGGTATTAACAATGTATCATGTGGGGAATCTGTTCGATTACCATTAGAACAGGGGTCTCAAACTCGGCCTTGCAAGTGGGCCACATATAGAAAAAATGGGAAGTTGTCGGGTTGCATTACTTTCAAATTTGATACAATACAAAATTATTGTTAATCAACTAGTTATTTGAACTACTATAATAATACTACATTACTATAATAATAATAATAATAATAATACTACATTACTATAATAATAGCGCTAGGTTTAAAATTTTAGAAAATTCTCCACGTGCTTATTTCAACAATCCAGTTTTCCGGTTTAAGTGTCGCTAAATGCAGTCCGGCGGCTCAGTTGGCAGCGTTTGACAGACACACATGTCAAGATTGGGCAGCCCCTTTTTAGATAGTGCCACAGAGTCCTCTGTAGATAGTGCCACAGTGCCCTCTGTAGATAATGCTACAGTGCCCTCTGTAGATACTGCCACACACTGCCCTCTGTAGATGCTGCCACAGTGCCCTTTGCAGATGCTGCCACAGTGCCCTCTGCAGATGCTGCCACAGTGTCCTCTGCAGATGCTGCCACAGTGCCCTCTGCAGATGCTGCCACAGTGCCCTCTGCAGATGCTGCCACAGTGCCCTCTGCAGATGCTGCCACAGTGCCCTCTGCAGATGCTGTCACAGTGCCCTCCGCAGATGCTGCCACAGTGCCCTCTGCAGATGCTGCCACAGTGCCCTCTGCAGATAATGCTCCATTGGGGCTCACTCTAGGAGTGGATTCCACAGCCAGAGCGTTGCCGACGCTTTGGCGGGAGATTCCTCTGCTGTTGGATCCTCCTGGACCAGAATGTGATATCAGGGGCAACCTCAGAGCCGGTGTCCCGGAGCAGAGCACTAGTATAGGCTGTGCGCCTGAACTCTGGGGAAGCCGGGAAGCCACTGACATCAGTGTCCATATATGGACAGTGATGTCAGGGGCTTGCCCAGAGCTGGGGTCCCAGAGCAGAGCCAGTTCTAGCACCCTGCCTGGGATTCCAGCTCTGCTCCTGACATCACTGTCCATATATGGACATGGATGTCAGGGGCAACCCCAGAGCTGGAGTACCGGTCAGAGCGCTATTAGGCTCTTCCCGGGACTCCAACTGTGCTCCTGACATCACTGGGACTCCTGCTCTGGGGAAGCCCCCGACATCACTGTCCATACATCGACAGAGTCCTGGAGTAGAGCCTATACTAGCGCTCTGCCTGGGACTCCGCTCTAGGGAAGACCCTGACGACACTGTCCATATATGGACAGCGATGTCAGGGAACTCCACAGAGTCTCGGAGCAGAGCCTATACTAGCGCTCTGCCCGGGACTCCACTCTGGGGAAGACCCTGACAACACCGTCCATATATGGACAACGATGTCAGGGAATTCCACAGAGTCCTGGAGCAGAGCCTGTAGTAGCGGCTCTGTGTCCCGCGGGCCGCAGATGACAGCCCCAGGGGCCGGATGAGGCCCGTGGGCTGCTTGCTTGGGACCCCTGAATTAGGAGGTCCGCTAGAAGTCTCTGATTTTACGTTTTAGAGGGTTTTTTATTGAATAAAAATATTTTTTTTCATAAATATTGAATTAAAATCAAACTGAAGTTACTTTAAATTATTTATATTGTACAAATTATTATTGTATACATTAAATCACTGTACATATTATTGTATAAATGAATTCTTCCCACTATTAACTGACCTTACACAATCTTCCCAACTCCATCTAAGGTCAGAAATCTGTTCTAAACCATCTATCCTTGTCCAAAAGCCTTCCATGGTATAAGAGATCTTCATTAGTTCAGGCAACCTACACTGATCCAAGAGACATATCTTGAAGACACTTCCCTGGTCCATGAGACCTACTCTGGTTCACATCAACTTTACTGGCCTTTCCTGATCTCAAAAAACCCACTCTGATCTCATAAATTCTTCCCTAGTCTAGAAGACATCCCCTGGTATAAGCAGCCTTCCTTAATCCATAGAAACCTACTGTGGTCCAGGAAAACTTCCCTAGTCTTAAAGACATCCCCTGGTCAAAGTGACCTTCCGTAAACCACAAAATATGTTGTGGTCCAAGAAGTCTTCTCTAGACTAAAAGACATCATCTGGTCCAAGTAGCTTTCCCTAATCCAAGAATCCTAATCTAGTTCAAGAAGATTTGCCTAATCTAGGAGAAATACCTTGGTCAAAGTGGCTTCCTTGATCCTAGAATCAGATTTTGGTCTTAAAAGCTTTCCCTTATTTAGGAGACATCCACTGGTGCAATTGACCTTCTCTGATCTAAGAATCCTACTCTGGTCTAATAAACTATCTCTAATCTAGGAGTCATCCCCTCGTCCGAGTGGCATTCCCTGATCCAGGCATCCTACTCTGGTCCAAGTTGCTTTCCTTAATCAAGAAGACATCCCCGGATACAAGTGGCCTTCCTGATCCAAGAATCCTACTTTGGTCTAAAAAGCTTTCCCTATCCTAAAATACATCCCCTGGTCCAAGTGGCCTCCCCTGATCCAAGAATCCTGCTCTGTTACAAGAAGCTTTCCCTTATTTAGGAGACATCCCCTGGTTCAAGTGGCCTTTACAGATCCAAGAACCCTACTCTGGTCCAAGAAGCTTTTTTTCTAATCTAGGAGACATCTCCTTCTCCAAGTGGCCTTCACTGATTCAAGCATCCTGCTCTGGTCCAAGTAGCTTTCCCTAATCAAGAAGATATACCTGGGTACAGGTGGCCTTCACTGATCCAAGGATCCTACTCTGTTTCAAGAAGCTTTTCCTTATGTAGGAGACATCCCGTGGTTCAAGTGGCCTTTACTGATCCAAGAATCCTACTCTGGTCCAAGTAGCTTTCCCTAATCAAGAAGATATCCCCGGGTACAAGGGGCCTTCCTGATCCAAGAATCCTACTCTGTTTCAAGAAGCTTTCCCTTAGTTAGGAGACATTCCCTGGTTCAAGTGGCCTTTACTGATCCAAGAACCCTACTCTGGTCCAAGAAGCTATCTCTAATCTAGAAGTCATCCCCTGGTCCAAATGGAATTCCCTGATTCAAGAATCCTGCTCTGGTCCAAGTAGCTTTCCCTAATCAAGAAGACATACCCGGGTACAAGTGGCCTTCACTGATCCAAGAACCCTACTCTGGTCCAAGAAGGTTTTTCTAATCTAGGGGACATACCCTGGTCCAATAGATCACCCCTTGTTTAAGTGGTCTTCCCTGATCGAAGACACTACCCAGATCCATAAAACCTCCTCTAATCTAAAACACCATCCTAGTCAAAGAAACTTTCTCTAGTCCTTGTGCACAAAAATATTTCCCAAAAACGTAGTCATCCTCTTTCCCTTACATTGTCTTTTTTAACAAGCAAAGGTGAATGTCAAGCTCAATATACTTGCAAATGTATATCCAGGAGGGTGAACACTTGCTGTAGCCGATGCCACCGTCATGTCCCATGCATCCACAAAACCAACGTTGGTCCCTTCAAAAACCTCCTTGAGGACCAGATACTGAGTATAGCCATGGAAGTCCCCTTGCCTCTCCACTGGGGCAAAGATTTCTCTGGTGTTTTCGGTTTTTATAATGACCTTGGTCTCGGGACTCCTGAGGAATAATCGTTCCAGAGCTCTGCGGATGTTGATTGCTCGTTGAATAAAAACTTTAAGAGGGAACTGTCTAAAGTGTTGTCCCATTGTGATCACAAAAATAGTGCCCTTCCCCCCACCATGCTGGTCAATCTGACGACTGGTGTACATGTCCTCCTTGAAGTAGTAGAAGCCACTGTGTTCCAATGGGAATCCATGTCTCTTATAGGAAACATATATATCCTTCTCCATATTCATAGCTTCCAGTGTCAAAGCCCAACCAGACCATCCCTTCATATGGTAACGGAAATATTTCACTACTGATGGAGACAAACAAACTGATTATTAGAAAACGTAACACCATCAATAAACATCTGAGAAGGTTTAAGGGGTTGTCCAGTTCAGAAAAAAACTAATTTTCCTGATCTCTTGAGTGAAGAACCGATACTAAGAGCGTCTCCCTCTCTCTGGAGGACCTGTCCGGTCCTGCATTACACAGACAACACATTGATATAAATGGACATTGTGTAATACTTAATTTCACCTGTGGTGGCGCTGCAAGGAAATTGAACACTTACTGCCAGGTTTCTACACAGATTACAGATGATCGTTGGAGGTTCCAGCAGGGGGAAACTTTCTGATCTGCATATTATCAGGGGACCCTTCTAATAAGGAGGGATTGTTCAAAGTGGAGAACCCCTTTAAGTAACTTTTTAACTTTAGGGTATGCTCACACAGCCTATTTTCAGCAGTTTTTTGGGCCGTAAACGCCCCGAAAACCGGCTGAAAATACGGGGGCTGAACGCCTCCAAACATCTGCCCATTGATTTCCATGGGGAAAACTGCGTTTCGTTCCCACAGGGCGTTTTTTTATGCTACTGTTTGTAAAAACGATGCGTAAAATAACGCCCCGTAAAAAAAGAAGTGCAAGTCACTTCTTCTGCCGGTTTTGGAGCCGTTTTTCATTGTCTCAATAGAAAAACAGCTGCAAAAACGGGAGTTAAAGATCCATAAAAAAAAACGCTTGATGCGTAAAAAATGGCTGAAATTCAGAGGCTTTCCCTTGAAAACAGCTCCGTATTTAACAGTTTTGCAATTTTCGAATAGACTTTGTGTTTCAATCTCCACTACTTGCAAGATCTCTGCTGGCTGTCAGTGGATGAAAACATTCTTGTTTACATCAATCCCATAGTAGTGTACACAGCTGGGGATTTGCTACAATGGTATACAGTCTAGACAATCCTCTGTGAGCTGAGCAGTCTGAACTCGAGGCTAATACATTTTAACTGCACTGATACATTGTAACAAGCTATCAGGACAAAATAGTGATTTGTGCTGATGTATTTAGCTCACAGAGGATTGTCTAGACTGGATACAATTTTAACAGACTCTCAGCTGTGAGAAGTATTAGGTCAGGACAGGTTTTTAACCTCAGGATGTAGGCAAAAATCTTTATATGCACTGACAGCAAGCAGAGATCTTGATATTAGTGAAGAATTGAAACAAAGTCTATTAGAAGGTTGCAGAACTTTTTATTTTTACAATGATTAAGCTTGATTTACATAAAACTAGACATTAATGTCTTTATTTCTATTCTTGTCCCGCATGAGTGATATAAGCCTTACTCTGAATGGTCTCGGTGAAGTGCATCATGTACTGACGTAACGTGGAATCTCCGATGAGGAAGAGGTCCTTCCCCTGCAGACACTTCGTGAAGTCGTCCCCCGTTCTATAAACCGTCATGTTACAGTAAAGCGGATTCCAGATGTTATTGTAGAAGTATCCGCTCGGGAGAGGAGAGCTCATTCCTGTTTGACATTTTGGCTTTGGGGCTTGTGCAGAGTCTACAATTCAAAAAAATAAGACCCTTTAACTTGAACTAGTGACATCACCCATCCCCATTGACATTATGTTTTATACTCCAGTCACATCCAGAGCTGCATGCAAAATTCTACTGGTTTCCTGTAATCTCTCAGATTGCGGGATTTTGCAGCTCACTATTGCCATCTGCTGGTTTAGTGTATATATGGACCATTCACTGATGTGCACTGTGTACGATTTAATGTTTACGTCGTGGATTGCAAAGCAATCTGATATAGAAAGAAAACAAAGCAGAATTGTGAACGAAGCTTTAGATGTGACTGGAGTATAAGACATAATGTTAAATAGATCAGTACAAGATAAGTTCACCAAAACAAAGATTCATATCTTAAGGGTCTGCTTCTTTTCCCGAAACAGCGCCCCTCTTGTCCATAGGCTGTGGCTGGTATTGCAGGTCATGGCCAAGAGGGGCGCTGTTTCTGGAAAACAAAAAAAACAGCCCTGTTTTGAAATCTTTAAAGAACTCTTTTGAGTGTTTGTAAAACCCTGGCCTATCTGGAAAATACAAAAATTTGCTCCAAATTTTTAGGGAAAAAAATTTGAATGTAAAACTTACTGTTGCACTGGGTCACTGTGATTGGAGGAATTGTTTGTGGGATTTCAACAGCAATATTGGACCTTTAAACATAAATGATACAAATGGTAAATGTAATGTCTTTACTATAAATCGTTCACAAACACAAAATATTTAAGGGGTTCTCCACTTTGCACAATCCCTACTTGCTGGAAGGGTCCCCCAATAATAAGATGATTACAAGATTTCCCACTGCTGGGACCTCCAACGATCAGCTGTGATTTGTGGATGGGAAAGTATTATCTTATATATACCAACAAAGAAGAAGTCTACCATTTGTTATCTTAAAGGCACCTCAGAAGAAGACATCATCGGAGGTCCACGTACCAGGTCTCACACCAATTCCCACAATGGAGGAACCATTGTATGTCTCAGAGTTGGCCAGAGATTTGTCTAGATCAGAAACTCTGATATGGGGCTTCTTTGGAATTTCCAGGTCATGGACCCTCGTCAACATTATTGACAAATCTCATTGAGATCTCAGAAGATCTCAGAACATCTCAGAAGATCCTTTGTAACACATAATGTAAATTTGTAATGAAAATGATACCTCTGAAATATTTGCTTTTCCACAGGGGTAAGAAATGAGACTTGAAGATCATTGCCCCTCATTTCATTCAGACTCTCACAAGCAAAATTTGGAACTTTGTAGCAGTAGAAGACTTCCTCATATAGTTGGTCCTTGTACTCACAGATCTCCTTCCCTTCTGCCTTGTAGAGCTTGAAGCCACATTTAGTCACGGCTACTTTACCAAATTTTTCAAATTTCCCCTCCATACCAATAACTCCTTGACTGGAATGTCTTGACCTCCAGAGAGCAGCCACTCCTTCACTTGAGTAGAACAGCAGGATGTTGACGTTGACTTTGCCCGCCCAGTACAAGGGAAAGTGGACATGGTAGGACCCATTTTTTAAGTCGTACACAATTCCTGAAACAGCTGCTCCAAGTTCTTTCGAGAAGAGTCTTGGTCTTATGAAGTCTCCTCCATAGGTCTTCCTGTTGCCCAAGTGATCGAACATGTCGACCTGCACCACAAACTCTTCTCCAACACAATAGGTCTCCCGAGGGTTGACAATGGAAACTTTACTGTTCCTTCCATTTGTGGTCTGGTTAAAGTGCTTAAATGTGACAATGGGGATTAGTTTTTCAATTCTATCAAATACTGCATCTATTTTTCCTTGGAGCTCAGTTTTCGGTGGAGGAGTCACCTCTTTCATGGAAGAGTGTTCATGGTCGGTGGGTGCAAGGCAGTTCTGAAGTAAAAGTTTGAGAGAATCCTGCAATTCAAAATATTCTCATCAAACAAAGGAATGGAGTAGCATTTTTTCTTGTGAGGCTACTATGGAAAGAGTAGTGGGTCCAAAAAACTTAGGTCAGCCCCCCCCCCCCCCCCCCATGTACATTATTGGTGGGCAATGTAATTCTCGCCACCAAAAATGAATTGGAATGTCTCACCTGGAAAATGCTCCTGTGCCACCCAAAGCTTATGAAGAAGATGGCAATAAGTAGTATTTGGATAAATGGTTTGCCCATGGTCTTGGGTTCACACTTAGGTCACCCTGTTGGAGATAGAGATGGCTATTCAAAAATACACAAAATCTGTAATACTTCAAAAACGTTGTAGGATCTCGATCCTTTGTTACCAGATCTATACCAATCACATTCGTTTTCATACATAAAGTCCATCACGGTGAAATGCACCTTGATGAATGAATAAGTGACAAACAATGAATGAATGAATGAATGAATGAATGAATGAATGGCAAACAATATAAAGGGAGATTTGGTGCAAATAAATGTAGTATTGTTCCCCTTGACAACTAGATGACTTTTTTTTATTTTCTACCTGGCCCGTGGGGTTATCAGACATCTGATTGGTTGTTTCCATGTCTATCCATCAAGAGGCTGTTAAATGCCACTAGATGGATAGACATTAAAAAAAAATGTATGAATGAATAAATTTATAAAATGGGATGATTAGGAATTAATTACAAAGAACCTACCTGTCTGCGCCCCTGCGATGTCTGGGTGTCTCGGCCACCGCCTCTTCTCTGTGTTCAGTGGCAGACCGGCCAGAAAGAATAAATAGGAATTAATGAATGAACAATTAATGAATGAATACATTAATTAAAGAATGGATTAATGAACGAATGACAAATAGTATGAAGAGAGGGATATAAACTCTAACGTGGTGTCCTTAACAACCAGATTACTTATTTTATTTTCTATCGTGACTTGAGAGGATGGATAGAAATTAAAAATGAATGAATGAAAGGATGATTGAGAACGAATTAAAGAACAAATGAATGATATCATTTATTGAATAAACAGATGAATTGATTAATGAATGAGCATGAATGAAAGAAGGAAGGAACGGATAAAATAAAAAAAGTTATGAACTCATAAACCAACACATGGACGGATGAATGAAGAAATAAATGAATGGACCAACTAATAAAAGAATGAATGAGTGATTGATTGATTGATTGATTGATTGATTGATTGAATAAATGAATAAATTAATATATGAATTAAACAACATACTATATGGATGGATGAATGAGAATGAATGAAGGAAGGAAGGAGTGAAGGAACAGATAAAATAAAAAAGGAATGAATTCATGAACTAACATGGATGGATGAATGAAAATGAATGAATAAATGAATGAACAGACCAAATAATAAAAGAATGAATAAATGATTGAATAAATTAATAAATTAATATATGAATGAACCCAACAGACTGTATGGATGGATGAATGAGAATGAATGAACGAACTAAAAGAATGAACAAACTAATATTCAGACGTAATCTCATAATTTTAGGAGATTCGGAAACACAGAAGGGATAGTATAGAAAGAACTATGATGACAAAACTCATGAAGCCTCAAGAGCTTTAGCACAACCTACATGACCTGCTGGGATTGGAGATTGGGGACCCCTATTCGTAGGAGCAGTGGGGATCCCAATATCCGGACTATAAATGTGTCTGGTTGGAAACCCCCTTTAAGACAAGTAGGAGTTCTCAAAGTTCAAGGACATACAAAAAACGATATCTTCCAAGGATGCACCATAACAATATAACTAATCCTATTAATCTGTAGGGATTGCCCCTTAAAGCCATAAATACACAATTAGCAGTAATTTCTAATATTCCGCATATAGGACCTCCCAACATCTCACATACAAATCCTCAGTACTGTTACCTATAGGTGGGATCCGGAGAATGAAGTGTTAAAGGAAAAGTGCACTTCATTGACCTCACCTTACAAATTCAGCACTACAGACTTGTGGTTGTGTTTGGTTACAGGCGTCCCGCTTGGGACAAACCTACATTGTTCTAATATATAATTATAGGATTTATAGTAAGTTTAATCATCGTCCATTATCAATCACGCCGCCCGCTAGTTATTATCGCCCTCGCTAAGTCTTACCTGAATTCTCAGTCCCCCATTCACATGATTCACGGGGTGGAGCGGCGCAGCTGTAAATGAAGAACGTCACATTAGCAATCATTGAGCAGATAACGAGCTTTGACTTTGAACCCAAGGCGTATTCTGCCCCGTACCCTCAGAGTGATCATCTCCTGTGTCGTCCTCCTGTGACAAGTCTTTAAACTCAGGTACCTTGGTCTCCTACGTGAGTAACAGATACTGGGTGACATCCACTAATGGCAGCCATTACCGTCCCCATAAGAGTGGCTCTGCCTGTGTAAGTATCACATATCATGAACCAGGAGGCTCAGGATGAACAGTTCTAAAGATTATACACTGCCGAAAACTGTCCTGTTCAGACATACACATGAATTATCATTGTTGCACTAGTGGGCACAATTGTTAAAGGCACCCTCAAAGTGGTAACTGCGGCATAGCTCCCAACTTTCCGGCACTGCAAAGAGGGACAACAGATGCGTAGCGCCCACGGCAATTTTTTTCCCTGTTAAGCCACGCCTCCAACCCTGCCCAACCTGCACCCATACACACCCAGTTCAGCCCACACGGTATCATGCTCCCATAGCTGCCTCCACACCATAAAATGCCACATAGCTGCCCCCATGCAGTATAATGCCCCCATAGCTGCCCCAATACAGTGTAATACCCCATAGCTGCCCCTATACAGTATAATGCCCCCATAGCTGGCCCATAAAGTATAATACCCAATAGCTGCCCCATACAGTATAATGTCCCTATAGCTGCCCCAATACAGTATAATGCGCCCACAGCTGCCCCGATACACTATTATGCCCCGTTAGGTGCCACCATATATTATAATGCCCCCCACAGTTGCCCCCAGACAATATAATGCCCCCATGGTGGCTAATAAAAAAATTCACCTAGCCCCATTCCCACGACAAGTAGGGGAGATCCCCCTACTCCTCCGCTCTGTGCTATGAGTGTCTTGGCGCAGACAAGTAAGATGACATAACTGCATCCTGCCCGCATCACGCCTGCCGCTATATAATAAATGGTGAAGAGAAGATCTCCCTGCTTCACCATTGGATTAAACTATATCTGCATCCTGAGGACGCAGATACAGTTGAAACCAGGACAAACCACCGGCCGCCCGGTATCCGGGACTGTCCCGCTGAATCCGGGACAGTTGGGAGGTATGATTGGGTGGCTGTAAAATACGGCGTCACATATACTAATGACCAAGGCTGGACTGATGAGGACCTGGTAGCTGAGGGAACCCCCAAGCCAACCTGGTGCCAGGGTTCGGCATGTGGTGGAACGGGTGGACAAATTGCTGGGAGGATTGATGATCCAGCTGTCCATGTGGGAACCAACGACAGAATACATGGTGGAGGAGCCTTAAGAATATTTTTATAGAACTAGGCTACAAGCGGAAGGGAAGGACCTCCAAGCTTGTATTCTCCTGTGCCATGCGCATCACAGGAAAGACAGCGGGAGCTCCGGGATAAATACATGGCTGAAGTCTTGGTGTAGAGGAGCTGGCTTCGCGTGGGTTGACTGGGCTGACTTTTCATTGGGGTACAGTCTGTAATCTGCAGATGATTTGAAGCTGAATGGAAGGGGGTCCGCAGTGCTGGGGGAGAGTATTCTAGCTGGGGTGGTCGAGTATTTAAACTAGGGCTGAGGAGGGAGGTCAATGTAGAAAATAAAGGGGTAGTCAGGTTAGAGGGGGGTCAGACTATATTGGTGGGGGGAGGGAATAGACTGGGGGGAGAGGACTAGACAACAGGATAAATGTGTTACAAAACAACATTGGAGATAAATATGGCCAAAAATTTTCACAAAAATCACATTTCTGATAATGAATGTGAAAAATTGAAAGACAACTTATAGTGAATGTTCACGAATGTCAGAAGTCTAGCAAGAAAAATGGGGGAGGTGTAATCTATAGACCCCCCAATATAACTGAGGAGATGGAAGGTCAGCTATATAAACAGATGGAGCGGGCTGCACAGGCGGGTACTGTAGTGATAATGGGAGATTTTAATTATCGGGATATTAATTGGTGTCATGGTTCGGCTTCAACTGCAAAGGGGAGACATTTCCTCAACCTGTTGTAGGAAAATTTTGTGGAAGACCCAACTAGAGGTGAAGCTCTGTTGGATCTGGTCATTTCTATTAATGCAGAGCTTGTTGGGAATGTTCGTGAAAACCTCGGTAACAGTGATCATAATATAGTTATATTTTACCTATACTGTAAAAAACAAACGCAGGCTGGGAGGGCAAAAACATTTAATTTTAAGAAAGCCAATTTCCCCAGGATGAGGGCTGCAATTCAGGATATAGACTGGGAAGAACTAATGTCAAATAATGGGACAAATGATAAATGGGAGATTTTCAAATCTACTTTGGGTAATTATAGTGCAAAATTTATTCCTATAGGTAACAAGTAGAAACGACTAAAATTAAAGTACAAAATGAAAGGCAGGTGGCCAAAGACAGCAAAACAAATCCAAAAAATTCTTCAAGTATGTAAATGCAAATAAGCCAAGGTCTGAACATGTAGGACCCCTAAATAGTGGTAATGGGGAGTCGGTCACGAGGGATCAAGAGAAGGCAGAGTTACTAAATGGGTTCTCTAGCTCTATACAGTTTGTACAACAGAAGAAAGAGCAGCTAATGTAGGTGGTGCCAGTGCTGAGGAGCTGATGTAGGCGGTGTCAGTGCTGAGGAGCTGATGTAGGCGGTGTCAGTGCTGAGGAGCTGATGTAGGCGGTGCCAGGGCTGAGGAGCTGATGTAGGCGGTGTCAGTGCTGAGGAGCTGATGTAGGCGGTACCAGTGCTGAGGAGCTGATGTAGGCGGTGCCAGTGCTGAGGAGCTGATGTAGGCGGTGCCAGGGCTGAGGAGCTGATGTAGGCGGTGCCAGTGCTGAGGAGCTGATGTAGGCGGTGCCAGTGCTGAGGAGCTGATGTAGGCGGTGTCAGTGCTGAGGAGCTGATGTAGGCGGTGCCAGTGCTGAGGAGCTGATGTAGGCAGTGTCAGTGCTGAGGAGCTGATGTAGGCGGTGCCAGTGCTGAGGAGCTGATGTAGGCGGTGCCAGTGCTGAGGAGCTGATGTAGGCGGTGCCAGTGCTGAGGAGATGATCTAGTTGGTGCCAGTGCTGAGGAACTGATGTAGGCGGGGGGAGCTGATTATCCATCTGGGTACCAACAACCTGCATGCATCATATGTCCTAGGGGGAGCTACACTGGGGGAGTCACTTGTTGAGAAGGATCTGGTTGTACTTATAGATCATAGACTAAATAACAGCATGCAGTGTCAATCAGCTGCTTCAAAGGCCAGCAAGATATTGTCGTGTATTATAGAGGCATGGACTCGCAGGACAGGGATGTAATATTAGCACTTTACAAAGCATTAGTGAGGCCTCATCTAGAATATGCAGTTCAGTTCTGGGCTCCAGTTCATAGAAAGGAGAAGAAATACAAAGAAGAGCAACGAAGCTAATAAGGGGCGCGGAGAATGTAAGTTATGAGGAAAGAGTAAAAGAATTAAACCTATTTAGCTTTGAAAAAAGACGACTAAGGGGGGACATGATTAATTTATATAAATATATGAATGGCACATACAAAGAATATGGTGAAATCCTGTTCCATGTAAAACCACCTCAAAAAACAAGGGGGCGCTCCCTCCATCTGGAGAAAAAAAAGGTTCAACCTGCAGAGGTGACGAGTCTTCTTTACTGTGAGAACTGTGAATCTATGGAATAGTCACCGCAGGAGCCGTCACAGCAGGGACAGGAGATACCGCAGGAGCCGTCACAGCAGGGACAGTAGACACCGCAGGAGCCGTCACAGCAGGGACAGGAGATACCGCAGGAGCCGTCACAGCAGGGACAGTAGACACCGCAGGAGCCGTCACAGCAGGGACAGGAGATGCTGCAAAAAAGGCAAAGATAGTTTCCTAGAACAAAAAAATATACGGGCGTCACCGTGAACAGAGAATAACACAGAAGAAATACAAAGAATCATAAGTGCTATACAGAAGCAGGAGATGCTGCAAAAAAGCTTAGATAATTTCCTAAAATGAAAAAATA